>NC_090646.1:78273522-78465464 GCF_040937935.1 Hyperolius riggenbachi | reverse complement strand
AAGAAAAAATAAACTTACATTGAAAATTGGTTTAACGTACTGTAAGTTATTTCTGCACACCATTTTCTAATTAAATGTTATTAAAATCTCTTGTCAGTTTGCTGCCAGCAATGCTTTTAGCGGTTGAGTCAAATAATACTTACTTGGAGCCGAAACAGTGAACTCTGGTTGGTGAACAGAACGTAACACACAAAAATATAGTCTGTATAATCAAAAGGGAAACCAGTGTATCAAACACTTCATCATGGAGTGATCTACAAGGCCCTGTAACTCATACATATAACTTTTATAATTATCTATTATTATACCATACTAGGCTTGTATGTGACTGTGGATAAAATAAAAGGTAGAGGATAGCACTGCCAAATCGTCCTTTGCAGAGCCTGAGCAGTTCATCTGCAGACACACTCAGTGCCCCTTTCTGTTCAGGTGCTCTGTCTACTCAACTGCCTCAGGAGGTTTTTTTTTCTAATTTGTTTCAATTTTCTGGAAAGAGCAGCAAGTGCCTTTTATTTACTAACTGCTGTCTCCTGGGCAAGGCTAATTGGAGTGAAAGGAGATTTTTTTTGCTACTCACTGTCCATGGAGTAAGTGTGCCTTCCTGCTTGTCATATGGTGTCAGCAAATTTTCATGTGGGGTTTTGACTATTTTTCCTATGCATATCCATTTGCAGTGGGATTTTTTTTAACCTCCCTGGCGTTCCGATTTCCCGCGGGTGTTTTTTTTTTACCTAATTTCTTTTTTTTTATCATGTAGCTAGCCTAGCGCTAGCTACATGATACCCCCCTCCCTGCTGAATCCCACCCACCCTTCCGATCATGCCCATCAGAAATCCCGTTCTGAGTAGGATTTCCTTCAGGGCTTCCCCCGTCGCCATGGCGATAAACGGAATGACGTCACAGGGAGTCCCGATCCACCCCTCAGCGCTGCCTGGCTGACACTGATTGGCCAGGCTGCGCAGGGGTCTCGGGGGGGGGGGGGGGGGGGGCTGTTACGCGTCAGGTAGTGGCGGATCGCCGGCTGCGATGTTAAAAAAAAAATATTCAAATCGGGCCCACCGGGGCCAGAGCAGTGCCCTGCGGCATTACTGGACGAGCTCAGCTCGTCCAGAACGCTAAGGAGGTTAAAGCTATAACTTCTTGTTCCTCCCTGAGTTCCCTCTATTTCCTGTGGGTTTCCCAAAGCAGCGATGCTTGGGGTGTTTTTGGAGGTGTTGCTAGTACTTTCCTTCTTATTTAAGCAAACTTTGGTCATCCTGTGCGTATTTTCCCGCATTCGGAATGTGACAATTTGCATGTCCATTGACTTGCAATGTTCGTGATTTTCATGTCCGTTGTGAAAAAGAGCATACATGTAGGCTGTCCTTTTCTGCAGAAAATTTGGATGAGAAAAACTCACAACAAGGGCTTGATTCACTAAACCATGCTAAGTCATAGCACAGCCGCGCTTACCGTTTTTTCGCAACACTTTTTGCGTTTTTACGTGCAATCGCCATTGACTTGCATTAGATGTGCAGCAAATGGAAATTAGCAAAAATGAAATTCACATACAAATTCTGTCATGTGTGAAAGTGGCCTAAAGAGTGTATGTTTTGGTCACCCATTCATGAGCTATGCTGGTCCTAGCCATAAAGCCAACTGAATCATTTGATTCAGGAGGCACAATGTAGGCATAAGGCACTGGCGACATCTAAATTTGATCCTCGGATTTACATCACGAGAGCCTATAGGCACAAATGTCCTGGCACCCTACACTTCGCCCTCCATTAACCTACAAACCCCGCTGAACTGCACCACAAGTGTGCTGGCTGGCCCAGCTGTCAGTTCTGTCTTAATTCCCTTGCCCATCATAGCTACAAATGTCCCTTAGCATTAGAAAGCCAGAGGTACCTTCAGTATTAAGTAGCTAGTGGTGCCCCTGACTGAAGCATGATCTGGTCAGTGTAATGCCGAGAACCAAGTGAGTAACCTCTCATTTACACTCTAATCGAGTTTTTGCATAGGGAAGGAGGGAGCAGGGAGGGAGGCACTTGAGGAGGGGAGTGAACACCTTTCTATCATCAGGCGCCTGTAGGCACGTGCCCACAGTGCCTTATGGTAAATCCAGTCCTGTCTGAATGGTAAGGGTGACCGCAGTGGTCCCACAGCTGATCACTGTGCAGCAGCCTCTCTCCCAGTCTCCCGATGTCACATGACATGAATTGAGAGATTATGGAGTAACATGACCTGCTTCTGGGGTTGTCAAGTTTCTCCTCACTCTTCAGGGCCCTTTCACACTGAGGTGGTGCAGTAAATTTACCACACTACACCTCAGCCTAATGTTACTCTATGAGGGAGTTCACATTTCCCCAAGTTGCGGTACGCTGCACCGGAAGTGCCATATCTAACGCGCTTCAATACTTACATTACCGCGTGGCAATCTTTGTCAGACCGGAAGTCATGTAAGTTTATGGCAACGTGCGTACTTTTAAAAAACCAGCCACAGTTATCTGCGTTGCACATGCGCGGAAGCGTTTTTTAGAAATACGCTTCCGCGCACGTCATCGATTGGCGAACAGGAAGTGAACATCACTTCCTGTTTGGCCGGATGCCATACGTGGATTACCGCGTACCAATCCCCGAAGGGCCTGTTTTTTGGCGTTGTGGCCCCCACACCACTCCGCCAATCTACAGTGTGATGCCGGCCTTAGTGTACAAGCGCTGTACTGCCAATCGCCATGTGCTTCTGTAGCTATTTGGTGATTGGCTGTATGGCACTTGTAAACTGAAGAGGAGTGAGGAGGATCTTCCTACTGCCAGAAGTAGTTGCTGCTACTGCTCTGTACAGGAGTGGCCCCCCTAGTCCCCCGGCCCCCCCTGCAATGGCCATTTTTACACTCCTGTGTCCTAATATACATCTACTACAGAATCATGGTTTGTTTACACCCTAGATGTGCCATTACTCTGCTTCCAAATCTAATGTTACTATTGCTCGCTACTTTGCTTTTTTCTCCAACTCCCATTGCAGGACACCCGTCTGGGCAAAGTCATCAAGAAGAGAATGCACTGATATGCTATGTCCAATCTATTATGAGCAGCTTTTTGTATGTTACACTTTATTATCTTTCAATAAGAGAATGCCACATAGTAGGCTCCATGAACTCCAGATAGACCAAATCACTACAGCTTGGCATGCATGATACACAATCCTAGACATGGGTGAACTCATAGTACCATAGTTTGGGTGGGAAAAAAGACATCCGTCCACAAGTTCAACTAGAATGCAGTATCTGGTTATGGATAGGCACACCTTGCCGTGGGTGTTGGGTGCTAAGACTTGATGCAGAAGCAACATCAGTCCAGTATCAGCAATTCAAGTTCGGCTGGCACACCAGTATCAATAATCAAGCAGTTTATTGTATGCACAACATGACAATTGTTTTGGGGCCACGGAGGGTCCCCTTCATCAGATAAAGTGCAGACATACATTGGTATGTCTGCACTTTATCTGATGAAGGGGACCCTCCGGGGCCCCGAAACAATTGTCATGTTGTGCATACAATAAACCGCTTGATTATTGATACTGGTGTGCCAGCCGCACTTGAATTGCAAGTTCAACTAGAAGGGGGAAAAAATCCTAAACCACACATATCATAGTTGATCCAGGGAAAGGTGAAAAACCTTACAAGGCCTGAGTCAATTAGTCTTAAAAGGGAAACATTCCTTCCTGACTCCAGATGGCAGTCAGATACTGCAAATCCCTGCATCAACTCTCCTGAGAATTGAGAATTATGTAGTAATTATAGCCGTGGATTCCCTTCAATGCAAGGAAAGCATCCAAGCCCTCTTTAAATAAAGTTTGCCTGGACATTCTTCATACTCATTTTTACAGTGGAAAATTCCGAGAGTGGTTGGATCATTCATCCTCATGTGTTTCTTTTTTAATCTTCTTCCTTCATTGAGAGAATGGGTCATCCAGTCTAGCTGGGATGGGGTGGTGGCTTGTCTGCTTCCCCCTGGGGGTGAGTTATTTTATTTTCATTATTTACATAACGTTGTATAATGCATAACGAGGGATAGGGGGGACTATGGCGCACTGGCTACTGTAGACGGCAAACCACCAAAATAAGTTGTGACATTCCGATTTTCTGCAAAAGAGATTAAGATATTCCATTATTATTGCCTGCAAACGAAGAATGAGGGAGGCTTTGCTTCATACCTTGTTGTGTTTTTATGACGCACCTCATCACAGTGCTTTTCATTTGTACTTGGTATATAATATAACCTCTTCTTGCATGGCATGCACTAGTAAAAAAACTAGTTGTCTGAATGGCTAAATCAGCTGCCTTGCTTAGATAGAGGCAACAGCCACTCATAGATTGATAGACGGAAGATTAGTGATTATATCTGTCCCATGTGGTTTAGTGGAATGTGAGTTTGGAGGACATTAAAAACTCATTCCCTTCCTTTTATCAACATGCTCAGTCGGTGGCCACACTCCCAATCATAGGACCTCCATAGCAACAGTTTGATAGAACCCCCAACCTAAGCACGATTAGACAACGATAACCTCTGACTCCCAACCCCCGCCTCTGCATCTATGAATAGGCACAGTGCATTCATCTCTTATGATATTGCCTAAGCTCTATTTGATTTTAATATATATGTCTAATAGCAAAAGGAAGAAGGAACAAAGAAAATTCATAAGGACAGTGAATATATTAAAGTGGTATGAACATTTTTGCTCTAAAACAAACACAGCAAAAAATGAGTAGAAATAGAAAAATATAAAAAGACATTTCAAGGTCATTTCATGTCATTACATTTCAAGGCAAAGTTACATTTCACTGAAGCTTATTGATAAGGTTGCTGGTGATTGCAGGAGAACTGATCAGATTGTCTTGTAATTAAGTAATTACTGTACAAAAGTAAAGTAAAGAAAAGTTCTCTGCTTACCCCTGGATACAACAGAGGATTTTCTGCATTGTTTACATAGCTTAGTGTAGCTAAACACAACCTGACAATTTCAGTACTGCAAGGGCAATCTTATAAATTAGCTTATACATGAAGTATAGGTTTTAAGCTTCAAAACTATATCTTTTTTTTTTAATACCCTGTATTAGTGTTATGCTGCTTAAAGGAATACTTTAGTCATTTAAAAAAAATGACTTTTACTCACCTGGGGCTCCCCTCAGCCCCCTGCAGCTGAACGGTGCCCTCGGCGTGTCCCTCCGATGCGGCTGGTCTCGCCGGCGGCCACTTCCGGTATGGCCGTCACCGGCCGACAGGCTGTGAACGCGGCTGATTATCCGCGTCCCCGGACGCAATAGCACCTTCTACAATGCTATTGCGTCCGGGGACGCGGATAATCAGCCGCGTTCCCAGCCTGTCGGCCGGTGACGGCCAAACCGGAAGTGGCCGCCGGCGAGACCAGCCGCATCGGAGGGACACGGCGAGGGCACCGTTCAGCTGCAGGGGGCTGAGGGGAGCCCCAGGTGAGTAAAAGTCATTTTTTTTTAAATGACTTAAGTATTCCTTTAAGACCACAGATGAAATATAAGTTTCATCCCACTGCACATGGGATCCTATTTGTGCACGTATTCCTGCATTAAGCATGTAATTATGAAGAGTTAATTTACTGTAATGAACAATGCCATTATCTGGTAAGTCCCTGAAAAAAAAATGTATTTAACCATTTCCTGCAACTAGGAAATTTATAAATTTCCCGCTCTTCCACTAAGTCCCACACAAATGAACACTTCGCCCATGGCAGGAAGTTACCCCTGAAGAGTCAGCATTGCTGATGAAACCAGTAGGGTGGAGCTTAGAGAGACACGCTGGACTTGCATAAGAAAGGAAGATGCTGATAGCCGCTGCTGGGACTGTCCTGCAAAGATGGTGAATATGTGGTGTGTTTATTGCTTTTAACTGCTTTTAATGGATATTTGTTGCTAATGTTTGAATAAATTGCGCTGATTTTACACATGGGAACTGCTTTGTTTTGAGGTATACCGAATTGCTGATGATTTAAACAGAGGTGTATGCAATGTATGGAGAGGTCTGGTTCATCTGAAGAACATTGCAAAGATTAAACATCTGATTCCCCCAGAGGATCTTCCAACCCTAGTCTACGCCTTCATCACATCACGGCTGGACTACTGCAATGCCCTTTATGCTGGCCTCTCCCCAAAAAGGACCTGCACCACCTGCAATTAGTGCAGAATGCTGCTGCCAGATTGTGGTAGCCAGATCCTTCGCTCACTGCACTGGCTACCAGTAGAATGGAGAATACTCTTCAAGATTGGACTGCTGACATTCAAATCACTGCACAATCTAGCCCTGCATACATGAAGGACTTGCTGAAGCTGCACCACACCTCTCACAACCTCAGATCAGCAAGTTCTATAAACTTGGTCACTCCCAAAGTGCACCTCAAAAAATCTGGAGACAGAGCCTCCTGTCATGCTGCCCCTACTCTTTAGAACTCCCTGTCACACCCAGTAAAGACAGCACCATCCCTGGAGCTATTCAAGTCCAGACTGAAAAGCCACCTCTTTAGCCTGGCATTTCCGGACTTATAAAATTCTTCCTCTGTACCACGATGGTCTGAGCCATGCTTAAGCGCTTTGAGTCCTACGGGAGAAACGTGCTTTACAAATGTTATTTGTTGTTGTTTGTTGTTGGTATAAGCTAATACAACAAGGTTTACTATGGGGATATTGATACATGGAAGCTAGGATAAGCAACCTGGTTTATTTGTACAAGAGACAGATCTGGTGAGCAGGGGAGGTGTAAACCCATGACCCTGGTGCTGGCTCCTCATGTTCCAATTTGTCTGTTTTATGGCAGAGCACACTGCAGTGGTGAATTATCCACCTAGTTGTTCAAGCTTCACTATGATCTGTTTTTAATGTATAAAGGTGTGCAGTGTCTCAAAAGGATCTGTGGCCTAGGATTGCTGCAGGCACTACTTGAACACTGAGCGCCTCGTGAATTGGATTGTATGTGCATGGGACTATAGGGTGGCCTTATATGCAGCGCTCCACCGTGCAAAGGACATTATAGGATCACATGAGATTTTAAGCGCGGATTACATTAGTGCAATTAGGAAGTTGCTAAGGTCCTCTGTACTCCTGGGCACAATTACAGCTGTCAAGTGATTGGCATGTGTTGTGCTCAGTAGAGGCATATATATATATATATATATATATATATATATATAGAGAGAGAGAGAGAGAGAGAGAGAGAGAGAGAGAGAGAGAGAGAGAGAGAGAGAGAGAGAGAGAGAGAGAGAGAGAGAGAGAGAGAGAGAGAGAGAGAGAGAGAGAGAGAGAGAGAGAGAGAGATAGATAGATAGATAGATAGATAGATAGATAGATAGATAGATAGACTATTTGCCACTTTCTCCACCCTCTGTATGAGAGTCTATTAACTGCTGGAGAAAAAGGATGGGGGTGGAGTCTCGTAGGCTTGAGATAGACAGGTCATACCTGATGATGCAAATTTAATGCAAAACTTTGTGCAGACTGAAACTGACCAATCAAAATAATCAGATAGTGCACTTGATTGACCCTATTGCAAGCTGCATACAACCTGTTTTAATAGGATCTCATTATCATGCTCATTATCATTACCTGTAACATGTAGTGTGCAGCCTTGCTCATTGCTCACTAAATATTGGTTTTCAGACAGTGCTGGGGTTCTTCATCAGTTACTATTTTGGAATAATGAATCATTGGGGATGTGGTTAAGTCTTGGAAATTGGCACCCATTGGCAAGGTTGGCTGCTGTGACATACAAGAGACACTCAGGAACCTGATGGAGCAGAGTGGTCTGTACACACAGATAGGCACTCAGTATAACAAGTCAGAACGTGTCACTGAAGACAAACATGCAGAGATAAATCATACGCCACCATCAGGATGGGCAGGAGATGCAGCCTACTCAGAACAGAGAGGACAATAACATGAATACAGGAAATCACAATACCATGGAGATCTTCCCATCATTCTACAGTCAGTGACACCGTGTTGCTTTACAATACTGCAGTTTAAAGTAATCCTGTTGATACTACTAAGAGAAATAAGTGTAAAGAATGCACTGGAGATGGCACTGAAGCAAAGATGGGTCAGATATGCTGTACCACCAGCAGCAGTCATATGAGTGCAGTCTCTGGTTGGAGGGCACTGCTGGAGTTGGTGACCAAAGGTGAGATAAACTTAAAGTTCCTTTGTCGTGAAAATCTTAAAAGTTAAAATACATGTAAACATATACAAATATGAAGTATGTTTCTTCCAGAGTAAAATTAGCCTTAAATTACTTTTCTCCTATGTTGCTGTCACTTACAGTAAGTAGTAGAGATCTGACATTACCAACAGATTTTGGACTAGCCCATCTTCTCATGAGGGGGGGGGGGTGTTCTGACGGTTTTCTTTATTTTCAAATGCACTTAGCGAATGGCAGTTGCTCTGTCCAACTACCAAATAAGTGTACAGCGAGCAGGGAGGTTGGCCAGAATCTTTGTATAACTCATTTTTAGAGAATGGGCCTGATTCACAAAGCGGTGCTAACAGTTAGCACGCTGGTGAAAAGCCCTTTATCATGCCTAAACTCAGTTTAGGCATGATAAGTTTAGGTGTGATAAGTTTAGGTGTGATAAGTTTAGGCATGATAAGTTTAGGCATGATAAGTTTAAGCACCAACTGGGTTAGCACCGCAGTGCACAGCTGATCAAAAGTTTTGTGCTAGCAAAGTCTGCTGCACTTCGCATAGAGTTTAATGGCGCTGCTTTGCGTGCGGGACTTTGCGCGCGATCTAAACCTATCTAAACTTATCATGCCTAAACTTATCACGCCTAAACTTATTACGCCTAAACTTATCACGCCTAAACTGACTTTTCACCAGCGTGGTCTCTAACTGGGTTAGCACCGCTTTGTGAATCGAGCCCAATGTCTTTATAAAGAATAAAGGCCGTGCTAAGAATCCCCCATGCAGAGATGAACTAACCCAAAACCTGTCGGTAATGTCAGATTTCTACTACCTACTGTATAGTGTTTGGCGAACACCTAGATGTTCGGGTTCGCGAACGTTCGCCATGCACCTTGGGAGTGGGTACAAGAGGGAAAAAAATATTTGAAAAAGAGCTTATAGTTTTTGAGAAAATTGATTGTAAAGTTTCAAAGGAAAAACTGTCTTTTAAATGTGGAAAATGTCATGTTTCTTTGCACAGGTAACATGCTTTTTTTCGCCATGCAGTCATAAATGTAATACAGAGAAGAGGTTCCAGGAAAAGGGACCGGTAACGCTAACCCAGCACCAGCAGCAGCAGACGTGATGGAACAGGAGGAGGCGCAGGAGGAGAAGGCCACGCTTTGTGAGACACAACAACCCAGGCCTTGCATGAGGACAAGAAGCGTGCGGATAGCATGCTTTGTACCGCCATGCAGTCATAAATGTAATAAAGATAAGTGGTTCAATAAACAGGGACCGGCAACGCTAACCCAGCAGCAGCAGACGTGATGGAACAGGAGGAGGCGCAGGAGGAGAAGGCCACGCTTTGTGAGACACAACAACCCAGGCCTTGCATGAGGACAAGAAGCGTGCGGATAGCATGCTTTGTACCGCCATGCAGTCATAAATGTAATAAAGATAAGTGGTTCAATAAACAGGGACCACGCGGCAACGCTAACCCAGCAGCAGCAGACGTGATGGAACAGGAGGAGGCGCAGGAGGAGAAGGCCACGCTTTGTGAGACACAACAACCCAGGCCTTGCATGAGGACAAGAAGCGTGTGGATAGCATGCTTTGTACCGCCATGCAGTCATAAATGTAATAAAGATAAGTGGTTCAATAAACAGGGACCACGCGGCAACGCTAACCCAGCAGCAGCAGACGTGATGGAACAGGAGGAGGCGCAGGAGGAGAAGGCCATGCTTTTTGAGACACAACAACCCAGGACTTGCATGAGGACAAAAAGCGTGCGGATATAGCAGCAATGCTTTTTGCCGCCATGCAGTCATAAATGTAATACAGATGAGAGGTTCAAAAAACAGGGACCGAAAAAACGCTACACCATCCCAGATGTTCATTGGTCATGTTACTTGGTTGGGGTCCTGGAGTGTTGCGTAGTCATTTCCAATCCAGGATTGATTCATTTTAATTTGAGTCAGACGGTCTGCATTTTCTGTGGAGAGGCGGATACGCCGATCTGTGACGATGCCTCCGGCAGCACTGAAACAGCGTTCCGACATAACGCTGGCTGCCGGGCAAGCCAGCACCTCTATTGCGTACATTGCCAGTTCGTGCCAGGTGTCTAGCTTCAATACCCAATAGTTGAAGGGTGCAGATGGATTGTTCGACACAGCTACGTCATCTGACATGTAGTCCTTGACCATCTTCTCCAGGCGATCGGTGTTGGAGGTGGATCTGCACGCTTGCTGTTCAGTGGGCTGCTGCTGCATGGGTGTCAGAAAATTTTCCCACTCCAAGGACACTGCTGATACCATTCCCTTTTGGGCACTAGCTGCGGCTTGCGTTGTTTGCTGCCCTCCTGGTCGTCCTGGGTTTGCGGAAGTCAGTCTGTCGGCGTACAACTGGCTAGAGGAGGGGGAGGATGTCAATCTATTCTCTAAAGTCTCCACAAGGCCCTGCTGGTATTCTTCCATTTTGACCTGTCTGACTCTTTCTTCAAGCAGTTTTGGAACATTGTGTTTGTACCGTGGATCCAGAAGGGTATAAACCCAGTAATTGGTGTTGTCCAGAATGCGCACAATGCGTTCAATGCGTTCAATGCAGTCTAGCATGAATTGAGCCATGTGTGCCAGAGTCCTACCAGAATCCTCATCATCCTCTTGTGAGCGTTGTGATAGTTGTTGTGATGCATCATAGTCGTCACCTTCCTCCTGGTCTGCTTCTGCTGACCATTCGCGCTGAATTGTGGAAGTCCAACGTGCACCGCTCTGGCCCTCGTCAGTGGTGGCATGAAATTCCTGCTCCAACTCCAGCTGTTCCTCCTCCTCTTCTTCGTCATAGCTGCTGGGGCCAGTGTTCCCTGAGGCGGATGGCCTGATGTTGGTACCATCACGCTGATCGTTTTCTCCTTCAGATTCCCCCAGTTGCATCATGACAGCTGTTTCCTTGATTTTCAACATTGACCTCTTCAGTAAACACAGCAATGGTATGGTAATGCTGACTGAAGAGTTGTCACTGCTCACAAGCAACGTGGATTGCTCAAAATTTTGGGGGACTTGGCAGAGGTCCAACCGGTTGGCCCAATCGGATCCACAGAAGCTTGGCAGCTGTCCGGATGCGCCTCGGTACTGCGCCGTCATGTACTGGACCACTGCACTCTTCTGCTCACAAAAGCGGGCTAGCATGTGCAGCGTAGAATTCCAGCGCGTAGGGACATCACACAGCAATCGATGGTGGGGGAGATTGAAGCGCTGCTGCATCTTGGCGAGTGCCCCCGAAGCAGTACTGGAATTTCTACAATGTTTGGCCACTCGACGCACCTTCAACAGAAGATCGGCCACGCCTGGGTATGTCCTCAGGAACCGCTGAACTACTAGGTTCAACACGTGCGCCAGGCAAGGGATGTGTGTCAGCTTAGCCAACCTTAAAGCGCGAATGAGATTACTCCCATTATCACACACAACCATGCCCGGTTTCAGGTCCAGCGGTGCCAGCCACAAATCCGTCTGTTCCTTTATTCCCTTCCAAATTTCCTCCCCTGTGTGCTGCTTATCCCCAAGGCAGATCAGCTTCAGCAACGCTTGCTGACGCATGCCAACAGCTGTGCTGCACTGCTTCCATGATCCTACTGCTGCTGGGTTAGCATTTCCGGATGAGGTACAGCTTTGAGATGCGTTGGAGGAGAAGGAGTCAGAGAGGTAGGTGCTGCTGTTGTTATCCAGTGGGAGGGACGGCGGTGCAGCTGTTTGCGGCGTAGGCAACACCCGCGCCGTAGCAGGTGAGGAATCGCTGCCAGGCTCCACAAGGTTCACCCAGTGTGCGGTAAGGGAGATGTATCGACCCTGGCCGAACGCACTCGTCCAGGTGTCAGTGGTGAGGTGAACCTTGCAGGCAACGGCATTCTTCAAGCTTCGGGTTATTTTGCTGACCACGTGCTCATGCAACTCAGGCACTGCAGAGCGCGCAAAGTGGTAGCGGCTGGGAACCACGTAACGTGGGATGGCCACTGACATCATGCCCTTGAAGCTGTTTGTCTCCACCACTCGATATGGCAGCATTTCGCAGGCCAGAAGCTTGGCTATGCTGGCTGTTACTGCCACGGCCCGGGGGTCATTTGCTGGCAATTTCCTCTTGCGCTCAAACATCTCCGACACAGACAACTGAACCGTAGCGCTGCACACGGAAGGGCTGTTGGTTGTTGTGTTTGATGAACACTGGGAGACCTCAAGAGCACTACTCCGGAAAGTGACAGTGTCAGCGTCGTCTGATGTTTGTGAATGTTGTGAACCACGCAATGGCTGGGCTACTGCTGCTGCTGAGGCGGGTCTGGTGGTGAGTCTGGTGAACCCAAGGGAGGCAGTGTTGCTGGTACCCTGTCCTGCCGTGTTTGCCCACAGAGTGGGATGTTTGGATAGCATGTGGCGGCTCATGCTGGTGGTGGAGAGGTTGTTAATACTTTTCCCCCTGCTCAGGCGGGTCTTGCACACCTTGCAAATCGCCATGGTAACATCCTCAGTGCAGTCTTCAAAGAAAGCCCAGACTTTGGAGCACCTGCCTTGCTGGCGATTTCTGTTTGCTCCTCTTTTGCCTCTCACTTGAACTTCCACGCTTGTGGTGCCTGAAATTGCGCGCCGCCTACCTTGTGGCACAAGGCGAACTCGTGCAGCAGTGGGTTCTTCAACAGACTCATCTGTGCTGCTGCTACGACGGCGATGTTCTCGTTCACAAACAAAATCTGGGTCTCTGTCCACATTGTCCATACCCTCCTCTTCCATCTCCTGAAACTCGTCATATGTCATTGTGGGGGGCCGCCGCCGTGGAGTAGAGCTCCCCAGAACAACCTCTGCGCAGCTCACTCCAACGTCGTCTTCCAGATCTTGTCGGCCGACCTCCTGCAATTGCAACCCCTCCTGCCCAACTTGCTCTGGGATTTGGGTTTCCGAGTCCTCCTCGGACTCGCCTTGTATTTCAGTGCGCGGTGCATTTCCCACAGTTAATGGTTGTGAATCCAGGCACAACATTTCTGGCTGTTCCTCCATTGACCTTTGAAAGGTGGAAGTTTGTTGGTCTGGGAATAGCTCCTGCGAATACCCCATTGTGTCCTGAGGTAATTCATCGGACTGGTTATCTGGCAGTTGTGTGCGTGGTGTCGCTGCCGGTTGTGTCAGCTTTGTGCCCACTGGCTCCTTGTAACTGGCTGAGGACTCGGACCTCGTGCGTGATGTGCTGGTGCTGCTTAACCCACTGCTGGACGCTTGAGAGGTCATCCAAGTAATTATCTGGTCCTGTTCTTTTGGATTTGTGAGGGTTGTTGTCCTGGACAACATGGGCGGTATTGAGTGGGTTTTCTTGGGTGCTCCCCTGTGGCCTGTACGTGAACAGTCAGGGGAAACACCTCTTCCCTTGCCCCTCCCTCTTTCACCGGATTTCTTCCTCATTTCACTTATCCTTACAGTACACGCTGACTGGCAGCAGTACAGTGGCAGTACAGAAATGCTATACAGTACCACTATTCCCAGCAGCGACACAGAGCACAATGCTATACAGTGGCGGGTGAGCGGTGTACCACTATTCCCAGCAGCGACACAGAGCACAATGCTATACAGTGGCGGGTGAGCGGTGTACCACTATTCCCAGCAGCGACACAGAGCACAATGCTATACAGTGGCGGGTGAGCGGTGTACTACTATTCCCAGCAGACACAGAGTGGCAGTAAACAGAATGCTATATAGTGTGGCTGAGCAAGGTACACAGAGTGGCAGTAAACAGAATGCTATATAGTGTGGCTGAGCGAGCGGTGTACTACTATTCCCAGCAGACACAGAACAGTAAACAGAATGCTATATAGTGTGGCTGAGCGAGGTACACAGAGTGGCAGTAATCAGAATGCTATATAGTGTGGCTGAGCGAGCGGTGTACTACTATTCCCAGCAGACACAGAACAGTAAACAGAATGCTATATAGTGTGGCTGAGCGAGGTACACAGAGTGGCAGTTAACAGAATGCTATATAGTGTGGCTGAGCGAGCGGTGTACTACTATTCCCAGCAGACACAGAACAGTAAACAGAATGCTATATAGTGTGGCTGAGCGAGGAACACAGAGTGGCAGTAAACAGAATGCTATATAGTGTGGCTGAGCGAGCGGTGTACTACTATTCCCAGCAGACACAGAACAGTAAACAGAATGCTATATAGTGTGGCTGAGCGGTGTACCACTATTCCCAGCAGCGACACAGAGCACAATGCTATACAGTGGCGGGTGAGCGGTGGACCACTATTCCCAGCAGCGACACAGAGCACAATGCTATACAGTGGCGGGTGAGCGGTGTACTACTATTCCCAGAAGACACAGAGTGGCAGTAAACAGAATGCTATATAGTGTGGCTGAGCGAGGTACACAGAGTGGCAGTAAACAGAATGCTATATAGTGTGGCTGAGCGAGCGGTGTACTACTATTCCCAGCAGACACAGAACAGTAAACAGAATGCTATATAGTGTGGCTGAGCGGTGTACCACTATTCCCAGCAGCGACACAGAGCACAATGCTATACAGTGGCGGGTGAGCGGTGTACTACTATTCCCAGAAGACACAGAGTGGCAGTAAACAGAATGCTATATAGTGTGGCTGAGCGAGGTACACAGAGTGGCAGTAAACAGCAGGGCCGGGCCGAGGCATAGGCTGGAGAGGCTCCAGCCTCAGGGCGCAGTGTAGGAGGGGGCGCACAATTCATTCAGCTGTCATTCCTACTTGTGTTTGAAGCAGAAAGAAATAAGAAAAAGAGATACATGGAAGTGACTACAAGCCAGATAACTATAGATTAAAGTGTCGGGGGCCCTGGGGTGCCTCTTAGTCTAAGAGCAATCAGCGTGTGACGGCTGGGGTGGGAGGGATGGAGGGGCGCACTTTGGTGTCTCAGCCTTGGGTGCTGGAGGACCTTGTCCCGGCTCTGGTAAACAGAATGCTATATAGTGTGGCTGAGCGAGCGGTGTACTACTATTCCCAGCAGACACAGAACAGTAAACAGAATGCTATATAGTGTGGCTGAGCGAGGTACACAGAGTGGCAGTAAACAGAATGCTATATAGTGTGGCTGAGCGAGCGGTGTACTACTATTCCCAGCAGACACAGAACAGTAAACAGAATGCTATATAGTGTGGCTGAGCGAGGTACACAGAGTGGCAGTAAACAGAATGCTATATAGTGTGGCTGAGCGAGCGGTGTACTACTATTCCCAGCAGACACAGAACAGTAAACAGAATGCTATATAGTGTGGCTGAGCGGTGTACCACTATTCCCAGCAGTGACACAGAGCACAATGCTATACAGTGGCGGGTGAGCGGTGTACCACTATTCCCAGCACCGACACAGAGCACAATGCTATACAGTGGCGGGTAAGAGGTGTACCACTATTCCCAGAAGACACAGAGTGGCAGTAAACAGAATGCTATATAGTGTGGCTGAGCGAGCGGTGTACTACTATTCCCAGCAGACACAGAACAGTAAACAGAATGCTATATAGTGTGGCTGAGCGAGGTACACAGAGTGGCAGTAAACAGAATGCTGAGCGAGCGGTGTACTACTATTCCCAGCAGCGACACAATGACTGGGGGGACCCTGGCTGGCGTGGCTGGAGCGCGAACCACCCTGCCTGCCTACCCAAAGCTAAACCCACAGACAAATGGCGGAAATATGACATGGTTCGGGTATTTATTTACCCGAACCACGTGACAGTTCGGCCAATCAGAGCGCGTTCGGG
This sequence comes from Hyperolius riggenbachi, assembly GCF_040937935.1. Lineage (NCBI taxonomy): Eukaryota > Metazoa > Chordata > Amphibia > Anura > Hyperoliidae > Hyperolius > Hyperolius riggenbachi. The sequence continues at coordinate 78,449,537 of NC_090646.1, read as the reverse complement.
TCCGAACCACGTGACCCGTTCGGCCAATCACAGCGCTAGCCGAACGTTCGGGGAACGTTCGCCCATGCGCTCTTAGTTCAGCCATGCGGCCGAACGGTTTGGCCGAACACCATCAGGTGTTCGGCCGAACTCGAACATCACCCGAACAGGGTGATGTTCTGCAGAACCCGAACAGTCGCCCAACACTACTACTGTAAGTGACAGCAACATAGGAGAGAAGTAATTTATGGCTCATTTTACTCTGGGAGAAATGTGCTTCTTGTTTGTATGTGTTTTAAATTTTAAGATTTTCGTGACAGTTCCTCTTTAAGCTGAAGGCTGCAGGAAGCATGTGTAAATTGATGCTGTATAGCGAAGTCCATCAGGGCCTTGGTGTCATAAGAGAAGAAAGTGAGCAATAACAACTTGACAAAGGTTTGGCCTTTACTGCAATATGCAATACAAGAGTTTTCTTCATTGCTATTTCTGTTGCTGTTAAAGAGATTATTATTAATGTGTATTGCATTTACATAGGGCCAACATACAGTATTACGCAGCACTGAACAATAAATAAGGTTACAGACAATAATAACTGGGGTGAAAACACAGGTAATAAGCAATAAAGTACACAATGCCAGAACATACACTGGTGTGGTGGTTCCAACAATACAAGTTTGCATTATTCTGTGGGCAGGATGCACAGTCAAGTATGATACACAAGTAGGGAGGGCCCTACCAAAGGCTTACAATCTAGAGCATATATGTCAAACTCCGGCCCGTGGGCCAAATCTGTCCCTCAGAACAATTCAGTTTGGCCCTCCATGACTTTGCATTATGTTTGGCCCGCTCTAGACCACCAGGGACTCTATTTGGAGGTGAAGCCCTAAAACACCAAGGAAGCCATATAGGGAGGTAGGGAGAAAGCACTGAACACTATGGAACTGTATAGGCGAGGGTGGGGGCCACTAGACACCAGGGAACATTACAGGGGAGGGATGAGGACCACTAGACACCGGAGAACTGTATAGGGGTTAGAGGGGATCCAGTAGACACCAGGGAACTTTATAAGGGAGAAAGGGGGCCAGAAGACATTGAGGTTGGCCCGCGACTAGGTGTTCCCAGTGTTCAGTTTCAACCCACCTTGTATCTGAGTTTGACACCCCTGATCTAGAGGGAGGGGGCGGTGACACAAAAGAGATTTGCACACTTCCTGTCTGGAAAGGAAGTGAGGTAAATTCTTCTCAGTGGAGACAATTCCAGGCCAGCAATAAAAAAACAAACGGCTGTAACCTTCTGCCATTCGATCTAAAACTAAAATAAAAATGTTAAGTGGGGTTGGGCATTAATGGGATGAATATGTCAGGAACTGCGGTGTGGGGGTTATCAAGGCCAATTTTAGCATCCAAAGTTCTACTTTAATAGGCTAAACAGTTAAATAGTCCTCTGGCAACGGCTGAGGCTGGGAGACATTCTTTTGCAGTTCTCGTTTTAGAAAAACTTGTTTTGTCAACAACAATATTGCTGAAGCACGAGAGACATCCCGAATTCATAATGAAGTAATTGGATGGAGAAGAACAACATTGGCGAGTTGGAAACAGGACTGGATAATCTCCCGGCATGGCTGGAGACTGCCTGTGATTGGATAGCATCCTCGGCGCAGATCTTGGCCTTGTTTTGGGGGATTTAGTCTCATCCGTCCAGATGAGGCGATTTGGAAAAGGCACTTTCTCTCCTGTATTCACAACAGCACTGAAGAGCTGGTTTACCTGTCGGATGGGAATTTATGATGTGTATATATTGCCTCTGGCGCAGACAACCAGGAAAGTGCAGAAAGATCCCGGCTTGCAGGTGTCAGTGTCCCCCCCTCCCTTCTAGAGCAGATGTTTGCGCTGTCTCATGATGTCACCAGCTTCACACAATGCTTCTGAGACTCAAAATCCCTTTAAAGTTTTTTTTTAAGATATGCATGTGAACACAATCAGCTCAATGTAAATCATTTCTCCAGTGCTTGCCAATGTGTAGCTCCAGCCAAAGCCTTGTTAGTGCGAAGAAACTTTGTGAGGTTTTCATCACATCCTGTGTTCGTCTTCCTGACTCCCTGTTCTCTCTCACCCTGTCTCTAGTACAGGAACTGAAGAAACATCTTAATGGGGATGCAGACAGCAATAAAAAACAAATTTTTGTTAGAGGTTTAACAATATAGTTACCTTAACCTTTAGGGGACCGCCTCTATTAGATTGTAAGCTCGCAAGGGCAGGTCTCTCTCCCCCTTTTGTGTCTTGGAAATCATTATACATTTTATTCATCATGTTACTTTTATCACTGTCATTACCAATTCTATAATTTGTATTTTGTATCATTCTTTGTATTTTGTCACTAATTATGTATCTTGTATATTGGTGTACACCATTGTCTGTATTATTATGTACCCCATGTTTGTTTCTTACTTTGTACAGCGCCACGGAATATGTTGGCGCTTTATAAATCAATAATAATAATAATAATAATAATTAGATCCTACACCGCACTTGTGGCAGTTCCAGCCTGATACGGCGTAGGATCTACGCCGCCCGCCATTACTGCTCCCCACGCAATCGAGCGCACCCGAGAGGAGAGATTAAGCTGTCATATGACAGCTAACATCTCCCCTCAGTGATCAGCAGCCATCGCATATGGCTTCTGATCACTATGATCGCCGGCGGATCATAGTGACAACTGCGGCGGTAGGGGGGAAGAAGAGCATCCACTCACCTCCCTGCCATTCCCCTGACAATCGACGCTCCCCACTGATCTGGCCGGCATCCCCGTTCGCTCTGATGTCAGTGCCGGGTCATCAAGCCGCGACCCGGAACTGAGTGGCAGTAGGAGCGGAGATGCCGGCCAGAGCGGAGGGGTCCACAGTGGCTCATCGCTGGAGCCTGGGATGTGAGTAAATGCTACTGCATGCAGGGGGGACACCTGGCCACACAGGGGACACACAACCCAGCTAGCCACAGAGGGTATCCGGCTGCCTGACCCCCCCAAACACACCCCGCCCCGCATGCAAATTCGCTTGGTCCTTAAGGGGGAGTTAGGCGGCCGGTCCCCAAAGGGTAAAAGAGATACTTAAGTCTACTTTAAAAAGCCAGTTTTACTTACCTGGGGCTTCTACCGGCCCCCTGCAGTCGACCTGTCTGGGCCCCTGCTTCGGCTCAGTTTCAGCGACTGAGCTTGTCGCTGGTCACTGCGTCTGTGCCAGAGGATCATAGAATAACGGTGCGGCTGTAGGTCGACTGCAGGGGGCCGGTAGAAACCCCAGGTAAGTAAAACTGGCTTTTTAAAGTAGACTTAAGTTCCCTTTAATCTGCAGTATAGTAAAACAACCACAAGATGTCACTGTGTTTAAAATGCAATGGTGATCTGAATGGGATTGTTATTTCCTGTATTTTCTCTGTATTCTCTCTGTTCTAAACAAGCTGCATTTCCTGAGGGTTGTGTATGTATATCTCTGCATATTTTTCTTCAGTAAAGAGTTTTGACTTGTTATACTGCGTGCATATCTGTGTGTACAAAACACTCTGCTCCAACAATGTTTACACAACCTACTAAAAAAAGAAAAAAGAGGGGGAGGAGGAGGTGCTTATTGGCTAATGTGCTACTGTTCACAAGTTTTTTACTCACTTTATCCAATTAAAGCAAATCTGAAGCGAAAATAAACTTGAGATAATGAATTGTGTGTGTAAAGGTGGCCACACACCATACAATTTTTTAAATATCTGTTCAATTTAAGAATTGCAATCAATTTTTCTGACTGATTGTAACATTTAAAAAAATCTGACCAATGTACCACACACGTATGTTAAATTTTTCCCCAATTATGATAAAAATTATTGTAAACTATGACAAAATTGCTTGGGTGTGTATATTAATAAACTGACAATCTAACACACACCATACAATCTTTAGAAAGATTGAAGAAAAATATCTGGCATTCCGGATCAATAAAAATCGAAGAAAACGGGAAATCCGATCGGATTTTTCAGTCGAATGAAAAAAAAGTTTTCGATGTTTTCGGGAGATCCGATTTTCTTTAAACTTTCTAAAGATTGTATGGTGTGTGTTGGATTGGTAATGTATTAATGTACACACCCTAGCAATTTTGTCAGAGTTTCCAATCATTTTTATCATAATTAGGGAAAAATTTAACATACGTGTGTGGTACATTGGTCATATTTTTGAAATGTTACAATCAGTCAGAAAAATTGATTGCAATTCTTAAATTGAACAGATATTTAAAAAATTGTATGGTGTGTGGCCAGCTTAATACAGATAACAAATAGAACATTAGTAGCAAACAAAAAGTCTCATTTTGTTTTCCAGTACAGGAAGAGTTAAAACACTTACATTGTTATCTATGCAAAAGAGCTTTGACATTAACTATGCTTTGTATTACAGTTTAAAATACAGAGTGCGGTTTCTAAACTGCAAATCTGACAGAATGATGCAATGTTATAAAGCTATATAATAAAAATATGAGACTCTTCTCTTTGCTACTAATGTTCTGTTAATTATCTGTACTGCACAATTCATTATCACAATAATTTATTTTCGCTTCAGTGTCACTTTACATTTTTCTCCATGGAGATAATCATTCAACTTATCTAAAGAATAGCTTTTCAACACTTATCAATTAAACAAGTGTTAAAAACTACAGTGGCTGCAAAAGTATTCGGCCCCCTTGAAGTTTTCCACATTTTGTCACATTACTGCCTGAAAAATGCATCAATTGTATTGGAATTCCACGTGAAAGACCAATACAAAGTGGTGTACATATGAGAAGTGGAACGAAAATCATACATGATTCCAAACATTTTTTTTACAAATAAATAACTGCAAAGTGGGTTGTGCATAATTATTCGGCCCCCTTTGATCTGAGTGCAGTCAGTTGCCTATAGACATTGCCTGATGAGTGCTAATGACTAAATAGAGTGCACCTGTGTGTAATATAATGTCAGTACAAATACAGCTGCTCTGTGAGGGCCTCAGAGGTTGTCTAAGAGAATATTGGGAGCAACAACACAGTGAAGTCCAAAGAACACACAAGACAGGGCAGGGATCATGTTATTGAGAAATTTAAAGCAGGCTTAGGCTGCAACAAGATTTCCAAAGCCTTGAACATCCCACGGAGCACTGTTCAAGCAATCATTCACAAATGGAAGGGGTATGGCACAACTGTAAACCTACCAAGACAAGGCCGTCCACCTAAACTCACAGGCAGAACAAGGAGAGCGCCGATCAAAAATGCAGTCAAGAGGTCCATGGTGACTCTGGACGAGCTGCAAAGATCTACAGCTCAGGTGGGGGAATCTGTCCATAGGACAACTATTAGTCATGCACTGTACAAAGTTGGCCTTTATGGAAGAGTGGCAAGAAGAAAGGCATTGTTAACAGAAAGCATAAGATGTCCCATTTGCAGTTTGCCACAAGCCATGTGGGGGACACAGGAAACATGTGGAAGAAGGTGCCCTGGTCAGATGAGACCAAAATGGAACTTTTTGGCCAAAATGCAAAACGCTATGTGTGGCGGAAAACTAACACTGCACATCACTCTGAACACACCATCCCCACTGTCAAATATGGTGGTGGCAGCATCATGCTCAGGGGGTGCATCTCTTCAGCAAGGACAGGGAAGCTGGTCAGAGTTGATGGGAAGATGGATGGAGCCAAATACAAGGCAAACTTGGAAGAAAACCTCTTGGAGACTGCAAAAGACTTGAGACTGGGATGGAGGTTCACTTTCCAGCAGGACAATGACCCTAAACATAAAGCCAGGGCAACAATGGAATGGTTTAAAACAAAACATATCTATGTGTTAGAATCATAAGCTGTGCAGAGGCGCCAAAAGGATAAAAGTATGCTAAAAAGTTTAAAATATTCGGGTGGCGGTGGTGGACCGGTCACTCCAAAAAGGACACGAAATTGTCACTTGAGGAAAAGACAATTTAATTAAATACTCCACGAACAATGAATTGTTTGTGGAGTATTTAATTAAATTGTCTTTTCCTCAAGTGACAATTTCGTGTCCTTTTTGGAGTGACCGGTCCACCACCGCCACCCGAATATTTTAAACTTTTTAGCATACTTTTATCCTTTTGGTGCCTCTGCACAGCTTATGATAAAAAATTCCACCCTGGTGGAAGGGTGATACACCCTCTTTTCCTTCTACAGAGAGCGACATCTTAATCCTGAGTGGGGACAGGTTTAATCTCCCCACCTGCCTATACAGTGGTTGCCTATGCGGTAACCCATGTTTGTGAGTATAATACTTACTTTTTAATTATTCTCCTGGTTCCAATACGCACTACACCATACCGGGCTCTCGGTTTCTTCGTTTTATGTGTTAGAATGGCCCAGTCAAAGTCCAGATCTAAATCCAATCGAGAATCTGTGTCAAGATCTGAAAACTGCTGTTCACAAACGCTGTCCATCTAATCTGACTGAGGTGGAGCTGTTTTGCAAAGAAGAATGGGCAAGGATTTCAGTCTCTAGATGTGCAAAGCTGGCAGAGACATACCCTAAAACAGTGTTTCTCAACACGCGGTTCGCGTACCCCAGGGGGTACGCGAGACCATAGCTGGGGGCACGCAGCCAGGAGGGGATGCAGCGCAAAACGGGGGAGCATGCCCACACATAGCGGCGGGGAGGGGGGTCCACTCCCCCCCACCCTCACCTTGGACTCCCCCGTCAGTGCTTCCCCCTCCGACACGCATTAATAGCAGCGCCGGCGGCGGCATGGTAAAAGGAACGCGGACTTACTTCCGCGTTCCACGCCAGAGGTCCTTCTCTCTCAGCGATGACGCTACTTCCTGTTTATCAGGAAGTAGTGTCAGGCTCAGAGAAGATCGGACCTCCGGCATGGAACGCAGAAGTAAGTGTGCGTTCCTTTTACCATGCCGCCGCCGCTGCTATTAATACGTGTCGGAGGGGGAAGCACTGACGGGGGAGTCCAAGGTGAGGGAGCAGGGGAGTGGACCCCCCTCCCCGCTGCTATGTGTGGGCATGCTCCCCCGTTTTGCGCTGCATCCCCTCCTGGCTATACTTTGGGCACACATGCCTAACTAAACTGTAGGCACCCATGCCTAGCTATCCTGGGGGCATCCATGCCAGGCTGTACTAAGGGCACCCATGACTGGCTATACTGGGGGTACTTATACCTAACTATACTGGGGGCACCTATACCTGGCTATACTGGGGGCATCCATGCCAGGCTGTACTAAGGGCACCCATGCCTGGCTATACTGGGCGACACCCAATCCTGGCTGTACTGGGGGCACACATGCCTGGCTTTACTGGGGGCACCTATACCTAGCTATACTGAGGGCACCTATACTGGGGGCAGGCACCTATACCTGGCTATCTATCTATACTGGGGGCACCTATACCTGCGGTGCGGTATATATGCGGTATAAGAGTGCGCGTGTATGTGTATGTATATGTGTGTGTGTGTGTGTGTGTGTGTGTGTGTGTATATATATATATATATATATATATATATATATATATATATTTATATTTATACACGTGGGGGGGTACTTGGCTGAACCTGAATTGCGGTAGGGGGTACTTGGGCCGAAAAAGTTGAGAAACACTTCCCTAAAAGACTGGCAGCTGTAATTGCAGCAAAAGATGGTTCTACAAAGTATTGACTCAGGGGGCTGAATAATTACGCACACCTCACTTTGCAGTTATTTATTTGTAAAAAATGTTTGGAATGATGTATGATTTTCGATCCACTTCTCACGTGTACACCACTTTGTGTTGGTCTTTCACGTGGAATTCCAATAAAATTGATGCATGTTTGTGGCAGTAATGTGACAAAATGTGGAAAACTTCAAGGGGGCCGAATACTTTTGCAACCAACTGTAAATAAAACGTAATATCACACTCATTTTGAGTTCTTTCTTGCATGTATTTTTTCTAAACGGGTAAAGATAGAAGTCCAAGGAGGACACAGGAACATTGGCAAGCAAAAGAAGATTAAAAAGGTGTGCTTATTACCAAAGCTTAAAGTGGATCCGAGGTGAACTTTTGCATAATTGTGTTCCTTCCCTATTGTTTATAGGGCATTCCTCAAGCCAAATACTTTTTTATTTTTGTTTTAATACTCTAATTCCCTATAAACTAAATAAACCACGCCCACAGGTTTTCAGAGAGCCTTGGCAGTAGCAAGGGCTCATGGGAGCTCAGTCTGGGCAGGAGGAGGAGGTGTTACTAGCCATTGATTTCAGAGGCAGAGGGGAGGAGGGAGGAGGGGGGATTCGTTTTTTTTCACAGGCTTAGTGATCAAGATACAGATAAGCCTGCCTCTGTGTAATGTTTACAAATAACATGGCTGCTGTCATTGTATCACAGGAAGAAATAATAATTTTCTATTAAAGCTGTTTGCTGCTATATTTGCTGTGTAAACTATCTAAACTTTAGATAAGATATATAGACAAGTTACTTGTTATAGTTAGTTTTTCATCTCGGATCCTGTCAGGATTGATGTAGTTACCTCTGCAGCGGGGAACGGTGCGGCCGCCGCTCCCGTGTCTGACATCACCGCGGATCTCGCCGCATCATCTCAGGCATTACCTTCCAGTAGAACAGGTCTCTCCAGAGTGCATCAAAGCAGGGCAGCGCACGCACGCACCAGGAGACAGGACCTTTATGCTTTGAGGAGGCAGGTCAGCTGACCTGCCGGTCAGCTGACAGCAATGGGCTGGCTTTCGCCGCCAATTGGCTGAAGTTCGCAGGGCGGAACTTTTGGAATGTGCTGTTGTATTTAAGCCTGATCGATCAGTGTCTCATTGTCTGTTGTAACTTTGCGGTTAAGCTCTCAGACCTTAGTCAGTTCCCAGTGTGTTTGATCCGGCAGGACCCCGGGGATTCACACATAGCTAGGAATACTATTGATAGCTGTAAAAGTAATATTCATTATTGTATTGATTATCTGTGTATGACTCTTTGCCTGATACTCTTGACTCCGCCCTCTGCCTCTTGATTCTGTACTCTGCCTATCTGATTGTTGCCGACCTCGACTCTGATATTGCCTCCTGATTTTGTACCTTCGCTCATCTGATCTGTTGCCTACCTTTTGCCTGGTTCTCACTACGTCTTTGCCTGATGATTCTATACTGCCTCCTGACAGACCTGTTACCGATATTGCCTGACCCCGCCGAAGTGCAGCATGGCTTTTCCCTCATGCTGCGTCCCCTCCACCCCCCCAAACTTTAGAGAGACAGGTACTGGAAATAACATGAATCTCCACTCTTAAAGGAGAACCAAATTGTAAATGAGAGAGTGTAAACATGGACTTACTGTACAAGAAATACAGATTGCCTCGCAATCTCATGGTGAATCAGAACTCCTAGGAGTGTGTAATCCTGGGAATACACGGGTCGATCCGGCAGCCGATTAGCCGCCGGATCGACCCTAGCCGCGTTCCTGCCGCATCCCCGCTCGCACGGGGATCGATTGCCACTCTTCCCCGCTGGCGCTTTATCAGCCGCTCGATTCCCTGCCATTGTCCGCCGGCGTGGATCAGGCGGGCGGGAGTCGAGCGGCTTGATCGGGCCAATTAAATATTATCAGCTGTCCGGATCAGCTGGTCGATACACGGTACAGAAACGTACCATGTATCCCCAGCATAAGGGTCTGAAAGAGACCGAAAAGCCCTGTCACTAAGATTATATGAAAAAGAGAAGTTTTCCTTCTTAAAACAGAAGGTGACTCGCAGTGCATCACTGATGAATATGCAAAATATCTCTTTGTTGTCCCTGATAGCTAAACACACCTCCAGAATGCAATGATGTGGCAGCTTTATTATAGCTTTTTGGTCTCTTTCAGCCCCTTACACAATCCTAGGAGTTATGGTTCACCATGAGCTTGCTGGGTAATATGTAATGCTGGGTGTTAAGTCCTACCCCATAAAGAATATTAATCCATGCCATGCACTGATGAGGATCAACCAATCGGAAACAGTCTGTATGCATGTTAACCTGTTTTGGCTCTGAAATAGTAGCAAGCTGCATCCCAGTGGTTCTGGAGGTGTATTTACTTCAGGGACAACTAATGGACAATTTGCATATTCAGCAGTGATGCATTGTGGGACACTTTAGAGAATCAGAATCACTTTATCAGAATCACTTTATTTTGCCAAGTACAGCAGGAGCTGTAATCGGAATTAGTTGTGGTACACATGGCATAGGCAGAGTATAAGACAGACGCACAGCACGTACAATTTATAATGCAGAATCAGTTCATATCGTCCATTTCACTGCTGTGCAAATACAGCCCAGTAAATAATAACTCCAACCTGAATAATTGCAAATACCTTCTGCTGTACAAGAACGTGTCAGTAAAACCACTACTACCCAAATCCTACCCATAGAGCACTATTAACCACTTAAGGACCGCGGTGTTAAACCCCCATAGTGACCAGGCATTTTTTCACAAGTTGGGCCACTGCAGCTTTAAGGGCTCGCTGCAGGGCCACCCAACTCAGCACACAAGTGATACCCCCCCCCCTTTTCTCCCCACCAACAGAGCTTTCTGCTGGTGGGGTCTGATCCCTGCTACTGTTTATTTTTTTTTATAAATATTTTTTTTTAAATACATTTTACTATTATTATTTTTTTTTAAAGCCCCCTCCCTCCTCCCACCAGCCAATCAGCGTGATCGGCTGTCATAGGCTTCAGCCTATGACAGCGGATCACAACTTTGCCTCCCAGGGGGACAGCCGTGTCACTCCTATTAGACGGCAGTATCACAGTCTAACAGTCTCCGAGCGGCGATCGCTTGGAGACTGAAGGCGGAGCCTCCTAAGCGGTGATGCATGCGCTTGAGCGTGTGCGCTCTCCTAAAAAGCCCATTCCCAGTCGATCACACCAATCGGCGTGGAGCGGTCCTGGGCTTTGTACTGATGAAGGGTATTATTATTATTGATTTTTAAAGTGCCAACATATTCCTTTGTGCTGTAGGGTAACATATCTGTCTGCAAGTTAAATTATATGGCTCTGTACACAAGCCCAGATTTACATGACAGAACCCTATAGGCACAGATGTCCTGGCACCCTAGACCTCTCCCTCCATGAACCTACAAGTGTGTTGGCTGGCCCCGCTGTCACTTCACCCTTACTTCCCTTGCCCATTATAGGTAGCTACAGGTGCCCCTTAGCATTAGGTAGCCAGGGGTACCCTCAGTATTAAGTAGCTAGTGGTGCCTCTGACTGAAGGGAGGTCTGGTCAGTGGAATGGCATTGGCGAGAGCTAGGAGAGTAACCTCTCATTTACATTCTGCTTGAGACTCTGAATAGGGAAGGATGGAGAGAGGCGCTTGGGGAGAGGAGTGAGCCCCCTTTCTATCATCAGGCACCTGTAGGCACGTGCCTACAGTGCCTTGTGGTAAATCCGGCCCTGGCTCTGTACGATTCATATGCAATAGGCTCACTATAGGGACACAATAAAGTCTCAACGCATGCCTGGCTTCTCAGGTACCTAAAACAATGATTTGCATCAGGGGCGTAGCTAGACATCACTGGGCCCCCCTGTGAAACTTTGGATGCCCCCCCCCCCCCCCCCCACCCCCACCTCCCTCAGTTTCTGCACAGGAAAACTGAGGACCAGTGTGTTTTCCCCATGCAGATAAAAACACTTAGACTTAAAGGAAGTGTCAGGCAATATATGCTACCCCCAGATCTACTTACCCGGGGCTTCCTCCAGCCCCTTGCAGCGGACAAGTTCCTCATCGCAGCTCTGCTCCCAGTAACAGTACACATGCACACACAGCCTTATTATTTTACTGCATGAGAGCACATGCTATATGGAGGAACAACAATGACATGCTGAACATAAGATATAGTATTCACTGTAACTTCGGCAAAACATTCAGAATGTCACTGATTGATACTGTAATTACAGGATCTTGGACTTAGTATGAGACAACAAGCTCTCAATGAGGCACTGCCAGTCAGACATCAATCTTACCCACTCCGCTGTGTTTTAAAAGTAATCAGACACCATAAGGTCATTCTCCTGTGTGTGATAAGAATCTAGGAATCTCTTTGGAGGGATTGCTGATAAGGGACAGTCTACAACTTTTTTTTAACCTGTAACTCCTTTGTTTGTAAGGTTGTACATGAAGTCATCAGAACTTAGCTTAGCTGCGGTGTGAGACAGATGTTTTTTACGAACCCTAGGGAGCAGGTGTGTGTGATTCCTTTTCTGTGTGGTGGACACATGCAGTCAATATAACAATGGTGCGAGAGCAGAATAAGTTTTTTCTCTCCATGCCCTTGGTTGTTAGTAAGTCTTTTCCCCCCATGGGCCCCCTGTGGCCTCTGGGCCCCCCTGCGGAGGCATCCCTTGCAGGGTCTATTGTTATGCCCCTGATTTGCATATTCAGTTACTGAGCAATAGTGACATATTATGGGAGTACATTTTTACTCACAACAAGCTGAATCATTTTAGATACTTTCTTTTTTAAACTTTTTGTATTTAGCATAGTTTGTATAAGAAACGATAAAAAAAAAATTACAACAGACTTTGTTTGCAAAATGTTTTTCTGTTTAGCTTTATTTTTAGCAAGCGATATCAGACATACCAGCAACATCTAGAACACTGAAAAAGACCATTTTGAAGATATTTTCTTAATTTACTTGTATATTATTTTGTCAACAAATTAAAATACAAAAAGATAATTTGTTTTGTATTTGAACATAAAATGTCCTAATAATTACACCCAATTTATCGACAAGTTTGTTACCAATGCAGTTCTCTCCTTCGCAGACAGAGGGCGTTCCATTAGTGACGTTTGCATTTCTTTGTGAGTCAAGTGTTGGTAGGAAGATGCTGTATATTCTTCTGGGTAAGAAACTTCTCTACAAACCAAAATCAGAAAAGAATTAGAGAAGAAGCCTCTGTAAGCCATAATATACTCGCAGGGTGAAAAGATCAGCAGATTTACCGAATCACACATTTCTATGCAAGATAATGTAACTCCTTAAAAGTGATACTTAAAGGGGAACTTCAGCCTAAACAAACATACTGTTATTAAGTTACATTAGTTATGTTAATTAGAATAGATAGGTAATATAATCTCTTACCCACCCTGTTTTAAAAGAACAGGCAAATGTTTGTGATTCATGGGGGCTGCCATCTTTGTCATGGGGGCAGCCATCTTTTTGGTTGAAAGGAGGTGACAGGGAGCATGAGACACAATTCCAACTGTCCTGTGTCCTGATTACCCCTCCCAGCTGCACACACTAGGCTTCAAATGTCAAAATGTAAAAAAACAAACAAATTGCACCAAAACAGCAGAACGAGAACAACAACATCAGAAATCCCATCATGCTTTGCACAGCATAAGGGGAAAACTGCCCGGGCAGTTTTCTTCTGTGCAGCTAAAAATGAGGTTTGTATAAGAGAAACAAAGTTCTGATGCTGAGAAAATGTTAAAGAAACACCAGGCCTTTTTAGTGCTGCTGAGTCGATTTTTAGTCTGGAGGTTCACTTTAATGGGAACCTGAGACGGGGGATAGAAGAAATGTATACATCCCTGGGGCTTCCTCCAGTCCCCTCCGGCCTGATCACTTCCACACCGCCGTCCTCCGCCTTCGGGATTCTCGCCAATTGGTCCCGTAAATGTTGCCAGTCTGGGATTACTGCGCATGTGTGGCCTGGCCACGAGCGCACCTACCATCATGCTCCCACAGCTAGGAGCCTTCTGCCTGCACAGTACTACTGTGCAGTCTCACTACTGCGCAAGCACAGAATGATCCCAGCCACGGGAGCGAGACTTGGGAATACACACAGCCGCACTGCACATGCACTGACTGGCTGCGACTGGCTGAACTTACGGGAGCCATTACCAAGGACACAATGTAAGTGAAAACAAAGTGAAGAGATAAACAATAGTATCTATCCTCTTACTCCTAAAATTACTTTTAGATATGCCACAGTTTTATGTTATGCTTTAAAACTTAAAAAAGCAGAAACACAAAAGTGTTTGAAGGTGTGTAATTTAAGTCCCCGGGGGGCGGTGCATGCCTCTGTTGGTTTCATTTCAGTTCCAGCCTGATTGAGCACCGCCAATCTTTTTTTCCCCCGTTATTTCGAAATTGTGTAGACCATTTATGGCTAGCAGCCTTAGGTCCATACAATGTTTTACTGTTTAGCTAGTGGTTAGGTCTCTTGCGAGAGGGCACGTCATTGTCGTGGAATAGTCTAGTATTGTACAATCTGTGAAGCCAACATCCTCCTTTGCTGCATCTGTTTTGAATGCAAGTTGTGTAATCTAATATTTAACCATTTACAAAGTAGATTGAATGTTTTGTTGTCTCTGCTCAGTGGCAGTCTACTAAGTGTCCCCAAGTTAAAGTACTATTGATCCTTTTTATCTCTCCCTGCTCTCAGAAGTTGTATTCTGCCAGGAAAACTTTTATGGCTGTAATTTGCTTATCAGTGATGTTTACTCTATTCCTGACAAGGTACCAACAAGACAGAAGCTGTCACTTCCATGCAGAGCTGGGACAAGGTCCTCCAGCACCCAAGGCTGAGACACCAAAGTGCGCCCCTCCATCCCTGCCACCCCAGCCGTCACACACTGATTGCTATTAGACTAAGAGGCGCCACATTGCCCACAACCTCCCCAACACCTTAATATCTAGTTATCTGGCTTGTAGTCACTGCTATGTATCCGCTTTTCTTATTTCTTTTTGCTTCAAACACAATTAGGAATGACAGCTGAATGAATTCTGCGCCCCCTCCTACACTGCGCCCTGAGGCTGGAGCCTCTCCAGCCCATGCCTCGGCCCGGCCCTGCTTCCATGCCTAGAAATTAACTCTTTCTAGCAGCAAAATAAAGCAAGTAAAACAGCCTGGTTATTAATATGTTTTGCACTGTACATACACATGTGATCACGTCACATGTTGCCTTGTGTACACTTTAATTTATGTTCCTATTCCATTTTTATAAGTTATTGGTACTTTATGGTGATATGTCTTTTTTCAACTAAACTAACTATATAACTACTGTATAAGTAAAAACATTATTTATTCTGTACTCATCTGTGTCTTATACATCTTCTGGAGAATTCCATTGCCCTTTTTTGTGATTTGTGGAAATGTATTGCGGTCAGATGATTGCGTGACTTTGCATCGATATTCAGTTTATGGTGCATCTTGGGTTTCTTTCCAATTAGCTGGGTTTATATGAATTTAAGTATCATGTGATGTGAGGGTAATTGTATGATTTATTTTGTTATACTGTGTTCAGAGCATTGGCTTTATTCCAGAGTTAGGATTAAAAGCTTTGAAGTTGACCTGCAAGGTCAGTTAAAACAATGGTTACCCCATTCTATGCTTTATGCACTCTTAAAATATAGATTTTTTTAGTGTTGGATAGAACGGGGGGAGGCCAGATTTTAGAGTGAACCCAAGGTGAGAGTGATATGGAGGCTGCCATATTTGTTTCCTTTTAAGCAATACCAGTTGCCTGGCAGCTCTGCTGATCTATTTGGCTGCAGTGGTGTCTGAATAACACCAGAAACAAGCATGCAGATAATCTTGTCAGTTCTGACAATATTGTCAGATACACCTGATCTGCATATGCTTGTTTAGGGTCTATGGCTAAAAGTATTATGCTGGGTACACACAATGCATTTTTTCGGTCGATTTCCCGGTTCGATCGATTTTCGATTTGTTTTTCCGTTCAATTTCCCGCTCGACTCTCTTATCTTTTCTTATTAATTTCCATTCATTTTTATGAGAAATCGATCGATAAAGCGATCGAAAGTAATATCGGGCATGACGGAAATTATCAATCGCACGCATCTATTGACCGCAAAAACGCAACGTGTGTACCTAGTATTAGAGGCAGAGGATCAGCAGGACAGCCAGACAACTGATATTGCTTAAAAAGAAATAAACATGGCAGCCGCCATATAACTCTAATCACGGGTTCACTTTAACTGATCTGTGTTCCTGTTGAGGACATATCTGCTCACTTCTTTTTTCTGAAGACGTAACACCAAAAGCTGTTTTAGTAATACCTTAGATGACTAACTGTACAATATTTATTTGCAAGCTTTCAAAACTTTAAGTTCCTTCTTCAGGCATGACACAGAACTGGATAAGGACCATATAAAGTTTGTGTACATAAGGAATAGCTTTATACAATTCCGATATGGTTCTGTATCATGCCTGAAGAAGAAACGTAAAGGACTACTATAGCGGAAAAAAAGGAAAGCAGTTACAATCTGACAGGTTTTGGACTACTCCGTTTCTCATGGGGGGTTCTCAGTATTTATTTTATTCTTTCTAAAAGCATTCCCTGAATGGAATTTGCTAAGTCTAACTGCCAAAATAGTGTGCAAGTGAGTATGGAGGCTTGGCTGGCATCATACTATTTTGGCAGTTAGACTCAGCAACTGCTGTTCAGGAAATGCTTTTGAAATTAAAGAAAAACCTGATAAACCCCCATTAGGAGATGGACTAATCCAAAAACCTGTCAGTTCTGTCAGATTTGCCTGCTTACTTTTTTTTTTGTTGCTATAATGAGCTTTTAAAGTTTTGAAAGCTTTCCAATAAATCTTGTACATTTAGTCATTAAAGGTATTGCCTAAAGAACGTCTGTTGTTATGTCTTCGGATTATCTCCATGACTAACACCGGACCACACACAACTTCCTGTTTCTGTAACATCAGAGGTTGTGAGTCCATGATGACACAAGAGAAGGAAGGGAACAAAAGTAGAAAAGTCCTGGTAAAACTGCTTCTTCTGTCATATCCTACATAAAAAACTTTTATTCAGTACATTGTCTGTTCTGCAGAAGTCGTGTACCCACTTCCTGTCTTTCACATTGCGGATAACCTTCCTGCTAGATCCCTCTGGTCACTCATTCTTGTCATTGGCGTCCTGTGGGCAGAATCGTGCATAAGTCCTTGTATGCATAATGACTGAGACATTTCGTACATCATACCAATGTGCTTTTTCGTGTTTTTATTATTATTATTATTAGAATTCAACTGCAACTGACTTTTGAAGTTATCATCCTTTTTCCTCCCTACTTGGATAGTTCATTTTCAGTGGTCACTGTGGGTGAATTTGCACTGATTCAGTTGGTTTGTTTGGACAACAGGTTGTGAGCGCATTAGCAATAATAACTGAGAGGAGAACGACTTTGCCAAAAGGTTTTTAATAATTCGCAATAACGATGCAAAATTGTAATGCAAAACTATAGGCTCAATCGTAATTCATTTTGTTTGTAAATGTAATGAGGAACCGTAATTTCACAAATTTGTGTAATTTTAGCCTAATTTCATTCCGACTTTAGCAGTTAATAACAAAGCCCTCATATCATCACCAATTGCTAGGTTTGTTAATGGGAATAGTGAGAATAGTGCACACACAAAAAAATCCAAAAAGACCTTGTAGTTTATGAGAAATTCTGTTTTGAAAATGCAAAAAAAAAAAATTGTTTTTAAACTTAGAAAAACCATTTTTCCTTTGCATTTTCAAAGACAATTTTCTCAAAAACTACAAGGTCTTTTTGAAAAAAAAAAAAAAGGTTTTGCCTTGTTTGCACTATTCATCCTAACAGTCATAGCCATTTTGGTGATGATAACATGTATGGAGGATTTGTTATTAACCACTAAATTCGGCAAAAAATTATGTGACAGTTATGCAAAATTACGAATGGATTACCCAAAATCAATGGAATTCCCAATTATGTATGGGTGTTAATGAGAAAAATTACACAACATTTTGCGTAATCATAATTAGCAGATTACAACCATCACTACTGCTGGCTATGGGCTAAAATTATAACTTCAATAACATTTTTATTGATAAGTTTATTTTTTTTATTTTGGCAATGTGGAGCACAGATAAAAGCCTAGAAATGACTGCTGTCTATGTCCCTGTTAGGTGTGTACAGCATGGCAGAGATGGGCACAAGCAGAGGAATGCTCAGTTCCGATTAGCTTTAAAACAAAGGTGTGTGCCCTCACTGGGATGGGTGGCACCTTGACACCGGAAGTGGGAATAAAACCAGCGTTCTGGTGATGAGCATCATGGCAAGTGTTATGCCTAGTACACACCATACAATTTTCTGTTAGATTTTTCTTAGATTTTCTGTTAGATTTTCTGTAATTAGATTAATTTCTGTAAAGTACTGGTAGAGTACTTTATGTTTATTTTATGCAAATGTATGCAGCTTGGAATTGGACCAATCAAATTCAGCGTCTGATTGTTTATCGTTGGTCCAGTTTTCAAGCTGCATACTTTTTGTAAAAGTAATACAAATTTGGCATCAACTCAAAATTATCATCCTCATGGATGAAAGATTCAATATTCATCTGAGAAAGTAAAAAACAACAACAAAAAACTCTTTTTTGTCAAACTATTTTTCAAAAACATTGTTTTATATAGGTATGTAACATAGCCATTGTAAGGATGAAAGGATGTCAGGCATTATTTTTCTAAACTAGTAACACCTTCAAAAATTGCCAGATAGAGGGCAAGATCTCTACCTGTTATCAATATTTGAAAGAAAATAACTGCAGGCTACATTACACTAATCAGTTTAGCGTATCAAGTAGGCTTAATAAAATAAACAAAACTTTCCAAATGTTAAATGATCTATTATAATTAGTACAATATAGTCTTGTTCAAAGTGGAACTAAATTCAGAACTTCCTTTTGAAAGATTAGCCACAGCATGATAACCTTTAAATGGAACCAGAGACGTTGGGGGAAAGGTTTTATACATACCTGGGGCTTCCTCCAGCCCCATAAGCCTGGATTGCTCCCACGCCACCGTCCTCCGCTGCCTGGATCCGCCGGTACCGGGTCCCGTCATTTCCGTGAGTCGGCCAGTTGGCCGGCGGACGCGGCCAATTGTCCGCATCACAGGGGCTCCCTCCATATACCTACGCGTGCGGCTGCATACTGCGCAGCCGCATGCGTAAGGGTAAGGAGGGAGCCCCTGTGCATGCGGACAATTGGTCGCGTCCGCCGGAAGTGATGGGGCCCGGTACCGGCGATACAGGAAGCGGAGGATTGCGGCGTGGGAGCGACCCGTGCTTATGGGGCTGGAGGAAGCCCCAGGTATGTATAAAACCTTTTCCTATTTTTCCCTATCCTTCCTCTTTGGTTCCCTTTAAGGGTAAAAAAAACTTCATTACAATTTATAGAAATCCTTAAAAAATAACTAAAGTGCTACTAATGCTGGGAATACATGGCTCGATATTAAACCATTAAGATGGCTCGATAGATAATTTCCAACATGTCCGATCACCGTTTGATCGTTTTGCCGCTCGATTTCTCATTGAAGTGAATTGAAAAAAGATAAGAAAAAAGAGCGGAAGATAAAAGAATCGAGCAGGCAAAACGATCGGGCGCAGAATTGAGCGCCAGAATCGACCCGTGTATTCCGAGCATTAGATTCACTTGTGCAGAAAGCACTGCAAAAGTTAAGCCTCAGTGTTTACTATATGGAGAGCTGTGTTAGCAGAGCACTGAGTCCTGCAGTCTAGTCACAGCTGCTGATAACAACTCATTAGACAGGTTGAGCTGTCTAAACAAACACAGGACACAGAGAACTGAATTTCTTCAACAAATACATATGTAATAAAGACTTCATTGTGTGCTGTGCAAGAGTGTGGGTCCGCTTTAGTTGTAAACCAGCCAATTCTGTCCTGAAGACAAATAGACCAAGACTCTGTTACAAAAACATTCAGTACCCAAGGCTGTGTTTCGCAGAGATCAACATCTGCTTCTTCAGAGATATTGGCCCATATGCAACTCACAGTTTTCTCCTAGGAGATCATTTTTCAGCTTCGATTTAGAAACACTTTTCAGGACTTTGCAATTGAAAAAGTACCAAAAAGTCGGTGACAACATACTATCAGAATTATTTTGAGAATTTTTCAGTTTTCTGGTGGTTTAAAGAGGAGCTGTTAGGTATAGGGTCTCAGAGAAAAAAATACATATATCAGTAGCTAAATATTGGCTGTACTTACATTACATATGCATTTCACTGTCCACGTTTGGATTTCACAGAATTTTTATATAGGATATGCAGAGAATGATGCTCCTGACAGCTCATGGCAGGTTCCATGTTTGTCTGTCTCCTATGAAGCCAATTGTGATGTCATATCCTCCCTGCTTCCTGATGATTCGACTCACAAAACAGATCCTAATGGACAACACTACTGTGCAGTGAATATTAATTAGCCATGTGGCTAGGAACAATAGCGGACTCATCCAGTATACTCTAACAGAACATGTGCCCTGTGATTTTTCAGTGCTGTGAGTTTAGGCTGCTGCTGTTAGAAGCTGCTGTAACATGAGCCTGTAACTGTGAAAGCAGCCTTAGGGCGTGATAGGGAAATGAAGGGGAGGACCCAAGGTACTGCAGTGGGGAGAAGAGGCAGCCCCAGAATGTTTTGCAGTATGTTATGCGTCCTGCCGGCCTCCTTACATAGCTTGGGAATAACAGCCTTGCTGTTCAGCACACATCACAGTAAGAGAGATTTTTAACTTCAGTATTGCCTTTTTGGCTTCCTTCTAAACTGTTTAACACAGGAGAATAGAGGTATAAATTAGCTTTTGCAGCCTGACAGTTACTCTTTAAAAGGGATTTTACTGGCTAGTTTGAAAATATAACCTAGGAGAAAACTCAGGAGAATAAGTGAATTGCATATGGGCTTTTGTCATAAAATGCATTTTAAACCCCCAGCAAGCAAGAAAATTCTGATTCTGATTTTGATAATAGATTTTCACCAACTTTTGTGTTTTTTTTAAATTGTAAAATGCTAAAAAGTTATTTTAAAGAGAAGATGAAAATTATCACCCAGGAAAAAACGTGGGGTAAAAAGTGAATTAATTGTTAATTAAATTACTTGACAATAGAAAACAGCCTCCCAAAATAGTGACAAAACAAAGTGACAAATAGAATGTGAATAGGCAATAATATTATTATTTTTGATTTATATAGCGCCAGTACTTTCCATGGCCCGGATATGTGAGGTACATAATAGCATAAATAATTAGATTTATAAAATAGCCATACTCATTGCTTGAAAGTAAATTCTATTGACAATAATATTTCACAGTCAGATATACATGACCAAACTTTATTTATTGCCATAAATAGACCTCTTATGAGCACCAGCACAGTCCCCAGATTTGACTTCCTGATATGGATGTGTGTCCATGTACCTTAAGGCCCATACTCACGGGGGACGGCCGTCGCCGCAACCGCGTGGCACGCGCGTGTTGCGGCGACAGTTCCCCCGTGTGTATGATGCGCGCGCCCCGAACCGTCGCCCGTCGGAGCTGTCGCCAGGCGATTGACATGTTCAATCGCCGGCTACAGTCGTCGCCGCAACCTCGCCGGAACTGTCGCTAGCCCCGCATGTGTATGCGGGCTAGCGACAGCTACCCACACACACCACACGGAGCTTCCGGCGGGGGGGAGGAAACTCGGCGACAGCTTCCGCCGCATCGCTAATCCCTCTGCTGCCGTGTGGATGCAGAGGGATTTGGCGACGAGCTGTCGCCGAACTGCCGCCGAACTGTCGCGCACACGCTCCCGTGTGCGGCGACAGCTACAATTGTACCCCCGTGGGTACTTAGCTTTAAACTGGCGCACCAGATAAGCAGAGGTCATGTGGGTGGGAGAAGGTCTTTTCTCCAGGTGTCAGTGCAGAGAGCTAGTGAGGTGATAGGCCTGGTTCACACATCTGCACATTTCCAATACAGTCCTGCATCAGTTTTACCTGACGGGACTGGAAATGTACACCTTTTATGTGTGAACACCACCATAAAAATATATACAAAATTGACAGGACAAGACTGGACACCTTTTTTCTGTGTGAACCAAGCCTTAAAGGATAGCACTTACAAATCTGAAAAATGCCTACTGTGTGTGTGGGGAGTTGTGCAGATGCTGATCGCTCCTCCCGTGCCCGGGCGTCACCCTCCGTTCTCCGGTAATTGGTCCTGTACTTTACATCCTGGTCTGCGCGGTCGGTGCCCTCTGACCTGTACATACTATGCTGCACATGTGTTGTATGTCCGCCAGGGGTGGAAAGTGCACACATGCTGATGGGAGTCACATGGGGCCACATCTACACCATTCAAAACTAAATATGTTGTTCTGGAGCTGGTCTTTTCATGTACCACCTAGAAGCAATTAAAGGGACCCTGAGCAGAGCATACAAATGAAAATCTGCACTTACCTGGGGCTTCCTCCAGCGCCCCCTGTAGCCTGTGATGTCCCTCTGCATCCTCTGGGTGCCCTCTGTGGTCCCGCTGGTGGCTCCTTTAAGCTGGCGACTTTGGCTGAACTGTGCCTAGGTGGTCGTCCTTGCACCCGAGGGAGCTCGAAGGCTACGAGGGGCTGGAGGATGCCCCAGGTAGGTGCAGATTTTCATTTGTATGCACTGCTCAGGGTCCGTTTCACCATGTCTATGTGTCCATACTAAATTCTGCAATTGGACAGTATTTAGATGCAAAACAGCTAATGATTTCTCAACTGCTTTGTCTATCACAACCTAAAATGTGCAGTTGTTTTGGCCAGATACATTAACATGGTTTGTTTGGTTTTTGGGGCCGCCCAGCTATGGACTTGTTCTAAATAATTTGGGTTTACTGTGTGGTCTCAAAATAAATGTGTTTATTTATTTCCATAGATAAATGAATAGGGGTGTCCACAATAGGGGTTCTTTATTTATATTCACCGCTAAATAAGGATTTTTTTTAAACAATAACATTTTATTAATCACATAAAAAAAAGTATTGTACAAGCATGGTTGGAACTGATACACAATACAATAGCCAGAGATACAATGTATATCAACAAGTAAAAGAATGTATAAAAAAATAAGTAGTTAACCCTTGTCAGTATAACACTTTAAGAAATAAGCAATAGTTTGTGAGGTCAGTTAGAGTGAAGACCTCCACAGGAGAGAACTGGCCCAACACAGGCTGTCATACTTATATATTATTCAAACCAGCATACGGTGACCAAGAGCAACCTAATGGCTCAGGCATAAAAATCAGAAGAGGAATAGGGGGAAGCATCCAAAGAGAGAGGTATGAGAGGTATGAGGAAAAGGAAAAGAAAAGGAGAGGAAAGCAGAAAAGGAAAGAGAAAGGTGAGAAGAAACCAAGAAGTGAAGAAAGAAGGGAAAAACTGAGGGCGAGAGAGGGGAGGGAAAAAGAGAGACTTTTTAATGTCAGATCCAAACATGGCAACCATATTTCTTCTTGATGGAGCCTATCATTCCTCTAATTTTTGGGTGGGTTTTTATGGCATTTTGCTGGTTGTTTTGAAAATGTAACTAAACCGTTTCTTATATTGACGCAGCGCTTGCACCAACAGCACTAGTATGAATATTATAGGCTCCTGTCCCAATATGTACAGTCAATTACCAACATAACAATGAGGATTAAAACTACATAAAAAGCAAAAAGCGTAAAACAAAAAAGCCAATAAAGCATAAAAAGTTCTCCCCTCCGGATGAAGGCCAAAGTCCTATCAACAATAAAAGCGGGTCGTACTGAGGTGCATAAATTTGCGGTCTTCAATATTCAGGTGCGCTACGATCAGATCAGGATGAGTAACAATTTCCAGATACAAAGCATGCAGTTTAGTGCATCAGCACTTCCTACACCTTCACCTTTACACCCTGTGAAAGGCTCACTCACCAACCAGAGCTGGATTTCTGGGAAGGCCACAAAAGCCCGGCCTTGGGTGATTGCAGCCTACGGGGGTACCTGAACATGAAAGAGGGGCTGCTACATTGAAAGAGGAGGCTAAAATATGGGAAGCAACACATAAAAAAGAGAAACTGATGTTCAAGGGAGCTGTTCATGAGAAGATGGAAGAGGGAGCGGCACGTGGAAGTGGAGGGGCGCTGCGGCTCAAGAAAGGGGAGAAACAGCATACCTAGCCTAGGGGCTCAAAAAGTAGAAATCCGGCGTCCATCACCAACAGTGCTAAGCTATGATTTCAGTAACCAGCAAACACATTCAACAGACTCCCCTGACCGTCTGTGACTCTCAGATGACCTCCTTATATTTCCAATAGCTTATCTTCACAGTATGTACCTCAATGGACATATAAGAACCTCATTGCGCAGAGCAGTTTAAAATCATGAAAACCTTATTGAGAATTGCACTCACATGTCAGCGCAGAACTAGTAGGCTATTAGAATTTGGGAGCGGGTTCCACCCCACGCAGTATCCCGGGCTGACCATCGTTCCACCCCACGCAGTCTCCCTGGCTGACCATCGTTCCACCCCACGCAGTATCCCGGGCTGACCATCGTTCCACCCCACGCAGTCTCCCTGGCTGACCATCAATCCACCCCACGCAGTCTCCCGGGCTGACCATCGTTTCACCCCATGCAGTCTTCCGGGATGACCATCGTTGAGCCCCACGCAGTCTCCCGGGCTGACCATCGTTCCACCCCACGCAGTCTCTTGGGCTGACCATCGTTCCACCCCATGCAGTCTCTCGGGCTGACCATCATTCTACCATACGCAGTCTCTCGGGCTGACCATCGTTCCACCCCACGCAGTCTCTCGGGCTGACCATCGTTCCTCCCCACACAGTCTCTCGGGCTGACCATCATTCCAGCACACGCAGTCTCTCAGGGTGACCATCGTTCCACCCCTCGCAGTCTCTCGGGCTGACCATCGTTCCATCCCACGCAGTCTCCCAGGCTGACCATCGTTCCACCCCATGCAGTCTCCCGGGCTGACCACCCCACGCAGTCTCCCAGGCTGACCACCCCACGCAGTCTCTCGGGCTGACCATCGTTACACCCCACGCAGTCTCCCGGGCTGACCATCGTTCCACCCCACGCAGTCTCCCGGGCTGACCATCGTTCCACCCCACGCAGTCTCCCGGGCTGACCATCCTTGCTGACTGTTACCTCTCCCTCATTTTCCATCAGTTTTTCGAGTTCCGAGTTTATCTATATAGCGCCAACAAATTCCATAGCGCTGTACAATGTATAAAAATATTGCCATAAATACTCTGCTGCAGCGTCAAATGAATTAAGCTTTTTGCTGTGTGATGCAATGGTGGAGTATCAAACCGAAAACGCAATGACCAGGTGTAAAACCGACCTAAAATGCATTTTATTGATAAAGATTAGCCTTGAAAGAGGAAACAAAAATAAAGTAAAACATAACTTTTAATGAAAGATCAAAGATAAAAACATAGTATTTGTGAGAAAACGCGGAAAAGCCGCCGCATGTACTCAGAGCAAGGCGGCTGATTCCGCGTCCAACGCTGCGGTTGGCACGCGTGGGTCTACATCTGGTGGTATGGCCAAAGGCGTCCAGCGCGGCGGGTGCTTTGCAACACATGTCTAGTGTGGCTGGGACTGATAGTCCACACAGGTTCAGAAGGACGCGCGCGCGCTGAGAGGCTGAACTTATATGACAGCCAGAAGGGAGTCAGCTGACCAGGCCGGTCAGCTGACGGTTCTACTACTTCCCATTGGTCCAGCACTTAGGGGAGGCGCTGGAGGGCGCTTTGCTATATATGCTGGGTGCTGGTCATTCTCTGGTTGTCTGCCGTTGCGATCACTACGTGGTAGCACTCAGACCATATTGTCAGAAACTGTGTATTTACTGTGTTATACTTCAGACTAGTTCCAGGGTGTTGATGATTACGGAGCTCACACCCAAGACTAGGAATACTGTGCATTTTCTGTGTTATACTTCAGACTAGTTCCAGGGTGTTGATGATTACGGAGCTCACACCCAAGGCTAGGAATACTGTGTATTTTCTGTGTTATACTTCAGACTAGTTCCAGGGTGTTGATGACTACGGAGCTCACACCCAAGATTAGGAATTAGCTTTACCATCCTGTTATACTTCAGACTAGTTCCAGGGTGTTGATGATCTAGGAGCTCACACCTATAGACTAGACATTGTTGATTATTTGTTATGACCTTCTGCTTCCCTGACCTCTCTTCTGATCTCTGATTTGGTACTTCGCTATATCTGATACTCCGTTGCCAAACCTTGCTTGCCTTAGGACTCTGATTCAGTCTCTTCCCTCTGTTTCTCATCTGTCTGTCTGTCTGTTGCCGACCTGGCTTGTCCGACCTCGAGAACTATCTCCTCTGTTTAGAGATAGTTCACAGATCTGTCAGTGACATCTCACCATTGGTGTCACTCACACTCTGTCCTTCCCTCTCTCAGCCTGACTCCTCCCCTTGGGGAGCCTCAGGCCATTGGAAGGAGCTTGTTCTTGGGCAGTATCTCTTACTGCTTGGCACCCTCGAGACAGGTGCTCTCCTCAAAGTATTACTGTTGCACCAAACACTCCTATTACTCAGGTGTCCAGAGGTTAGAGATATATCTGATTATCGGTGATACTGCAGATCATCAATAATCGGGTATATATCTGTATTCTCGGTGATACTGCAGATCACCGATAATCAGATCCTCTCTGTGTTACACCGAACGTTACAGTATTGCTGCTAACACATGCTAGTTTGGTTATAAAACAGTGGAAGGTGATACAAATGAATGGTAATATCCTCAGCTTACATTGCAAGGGATAAATTCACTCTTCTCACTGCACTGATACAGACAAAAATACACTCCCCTACATGTTTTGGTCCTTCTACAAATGGGGACCTTCCTCAGGGGAACAAAAAGTGCTAAACGTACAACATGCTATCATACTGTTACTTGTTGTGATAAATTACAATGTACCCATTAGATTGTAAGCTTACCCATTAGATTGTAAGCTCGCAAGGCCAGGCTCATCCTCCTAATGTTTACTGTTTTTGTAACAATATTTGTGCTGCTTGGAAATCTGCTGTACATTTGTTAGTTGTATCTATGTTCCCCTTGTCGTCTTATTGTGCTTTGTAAAGCCCTGCGGAATATGTTGGCACTATATAAAATTAAAAAAATAATAATAATAATAATAATGTACTGTTTTTAATGCGCTTTAGCACTTAGCACCTTGCTGAGGATATTATCATAAATTTGTATCGCCTTCCATTGTTTTATTACCAAACTAGTATGTGTTAGCAGCACTACTACGCTTTTATCTTTGATCTTTCATTAAAAGTTGTGTTTTATTTTTTTTTTCAAGGCTAATCTGTGTTTAAATATTTAAAGAGGATCTGTAACATCAAAAGATCCCCTGGGGGGTACTCACCTCGGGTGGGGGAAGCCTCCGGATCCTAATGAGGCTTCCCACGCCGTCCTCCGTCCCTCAGGGGTCTCGCTGCAGCCCCCCGAGAATAATGACGTCAATATTTACCTTCCTGGCTCCTGCGCAGGCGCTCTGACGGCTGTCAGCTCCGAACTACACGGAAATACCTGATCGCCGTCGGGTCTGCTCTACTGTGCAGGCGCACGTTTCCGGTGCCTGCGCAGTAGAGCGGACCCGACTGAGATCGGGTATTTCCGTGTAGTTCGGAGCCAAGAGCAGCCACAGCGCCCCCGCTGGAGCCTGCAAAGGTAAATATTGAACTGACAGTCGGCTCTGTCGCCGGCTGTTCGGAGGGCTGCAGCAAGACCCCCGTGGGACAGAGGACGGCGTGGGAAGCCTCATTAGGATCCGGAGGCTTCCCCCACCCGAGGTGAGTACCCCCCAGGGGATCTTTTTGACGTTACAGAGTCTCTTTAAATAAGGTGTGTGCTCTATTTTATTGATAATAACGTCTGAAAATAGCACCTAGGAGAAAACTTAGGAGATAAAGTGCACTGAACAAAGGCCTTTATGTTTGAGGATGAAAATGCATGCAACGATATGTACTGTACATCATCAGTCATCATCTGAATGATAACACCTCTCCTATCCCGGTTACCTGTTTTGGTGCCCCAGTAGTTACATCTGAGGTTGTTACACTATTTACCAAAACCCTGGAAACCAAAAACAAACTGGTTAGTAAAGGGAACATGTGTTACAAGAAAGGAAGGATAATAATGGTAGTTCATATGGCTAACACAGGACCTCTCAGACACAGGAATGTAAGAAAGATCTGTGTGATATACAGCCAGTGGTATTACTGGTATCTGCAGGGCCGTACATGGATTACTGGTATTCTCTCTCGGAATGACCTTGCCAGGGCATGACACACCCTCTATTCTGAACATGAATTACCACAGACAGAATTATGTCAATAATCCTGGGGCTCCAGTATCACAGTGACATGCGAGTGACAAGGTAAACAAGTACATAGAAATACAAACACCTCTGGTGTGCTCCAGTAGCGTGACATCTCTCCACCTGCTGGTGATCGGTCAGAGGTATCAGAAGTGTTTTTCCATGACGTCAGGTCCAGAGAGAGACACGGGACTTTTTAAGCAATTGTGACTATTGGAGAGTATATTAAGCTACCTCAGTCTGTACCATGCAAGAGGTTAGGAAGGATGGTTGACTTTACATTACGTTATAGATAATGTAGGAAGAGAGTGGTAGAGAAGTAACACAACTTTGCTTCAGTTGTTAGCAGGCAAGATTAGATACAGGAAAGAAGTATCTCTGATGAGTAAATCTCTTCACTGTGTCCCCCCACATATGTAAAATTGTTACTATTCTTTTTTATTTCTTTTCTGTTTAGTTTAGTTTTTTTGTTAATGTGAAAAGTGAGTTGAGTCGGTTTTTGCTTCCACGGGGGCTTACACGGGGGTTGAGGCGCCCAATATATAAATACTGACTTCATCAAAGTAAAAAAGTGCCTTCAAAATGACTGTGTGGACACTGGCCTGTGCAATTGACTTGAGGAAGCGGGCAGAGACCCATGAAACGCATTGTCACCTAACAGTTGTGCTTGTATAACACATTTTCCAGTTACTTGGTGTTATTCATCTTGTGCAGTAAGAAATGCCTCTTTTATTTCCTTGATTGATATAGTAAGTTCTTATATATTGGGTACCTCCACTACGCGTGTCAGTTTGTTTAAACCTCCAGAGGAGGTGATTGCTTTATTGGTTCATACCATAAAGATTTCTAGGAGAGTGACCGTCCAGTTCCTAAGAAGTCATGGAGAACCGAATGGGGATGGTTATTTTCCTGTAGGCGCATATGGTGGTTACAGGAACTGCAACCTACCCTTGTGAATATAAATTAAGCAACAAACTCTACCACCACTTACTAAACAATACAATACCACTGGGCTCCTGGACCTCCTTTTACCTGTAGGTGACCGAGGTTGAAAAACTAGGGGCGTAAGTACAGGGGAGCAGCTCCTGTAACTGCAGTGGGCCCAGAGATAACAAGGGGGGCCCAACTGCTACTTCACTCCCTGTGATAAAGGGATCCATTCTACAGATCAGGTGTTTTGGGGGCTACACTTGTTATGAGTGTGAAGGTTATAATGGCCTTTGCGAGATGGGCCCTCAAGCTGTGAGGGTCACAAGGGGTAGGCAAGGGAGAGAGTGTGAAAATTGGCGGGCTCCATCAATGTTTTGCTTGGGAGCCACATGATTTGTAGTTACATTCCTATGAGAAACCCCATTGACTACTTTCCTCATGGTTATTGCTTCAAAAAGTGAAGCAATGCAGCGGAGGTTAGAATCCATTGCCTCATGACAAATGGCGGGTTTGTGAAAAGTTACCGCAATTCATCAATTAGCTCCACAGTGTCACATACACAATTTGTAACAGATGCAAACCACAAGTTCAGTTTCGAATGACCATATATTATATACTAGCTGGACCCCCGGCGTTGCCCGGGTATGTATTTGGCTAGTGTTGGCTCTACCCACTTTTCCTAACCATAACACACAATTACTTAATGACCAAGTATGTGAGCTTTGCGGTCTTTGGCATCAATAATTTGCAATGAAATAAAATTAATCTGATTGGATGTGGCTCCACCCCTTTTCTAAATTTGAACCCCAATCACCCAATGGCCAACTGTGCCAGGTACAGGTGATTAACAGTGCAAGAATGGCAGCAATTAAATACTCCTCTTAAAAATCAA
This sequence comes from Hyperolius riggenbachi, assembly GCF_040937935.1. Taxonomy (NCBI): domain Eukaryota; kingdom Metazoa; phylum Chordata; class Amphibia; order Anura; family Hyperoliidae; genus Hyperolius; species Hyperolius riggenbachi. The sequence goes on along the minus strand of NC_090646.1, from coordinate 78,419,559 downwards.
TAGGTGGATTTTGATTGGCTTTTATAGGCTCCACCCACTTTTCTGAATATTAATCCCAGTCACCCAGTGACCAATTGTGCAAAGTTTGAGAACCCTACCATTAAAAGTGTAAGAATTGCTGCAGTTTACATTTTCTCAGTGAAATTTGCATTTGTCTCCACCTACTGATGACCTGACATTGCCCGATTATGTATTTTTCAGGTGCTGGCTGCGCCCACTTTTCCTAACACACAATTAAACAATTACTCAATGACCAAGTTTGTGAGCTTTGCGGTCTTTGGCATAAATAACCTGCATTACAATGAAACAAATCATATTGGCTGTGTGTGGCTCCACCCTGTTTTAAGAATGTAAACCCCAGTCACGCAATGATCAACTGTACCAGGTTTGAGGCTTGTGCCATTAACAGTGCAAGAATGGCAGCAATGAAATATTCCCCTGAAAAATCAATTGGTCATTTTTGATTGCCTTTTGTAGGCTCCACCCACTTTTCTGAATATTAACCCCAGTCACCAAGTAATGAACTGTGCAAAGTTTGAGAACCCTACCATTAACAGTGTAAGAATGGCTGCAGTTTACATTTTCCCAGTAAAATTTGTATTTGTATCCGCCCACTTATGACCCGGCGTTGCCCGCTTATGTATTTGGCTGGTGTTGGCTGTGCCCACTTTTCTAACACTAACGCACAATTAATCAATTACTCAATTACCAAGTTTGTGAGCTTTGCGGTGTTTGGCATCAATATTTTGCATTGGAATGAAACAAATCTAATTGGCTGTTTGTGGCTCCACCCCCTTTCTGAAATTGAGCCCTAGTCACCCAATAATCAACTGTACCAGGTTTGAGGCTTGTGCTATTAACAGAGCAAGAATGGCAGCAATGTAAATATTCCCCTTGAAAATCAATATGTTAATTTTGATTGGCTTTTGTAGACTCCACCCACTTTTCTGAATATTAATCCCAGTCACCCAGTAACCAACTGTGGAAAGTTTGAGAACCCTACCATTAACAGTGTAAGAATGGCTGCTGTTTACATTTTCCCAGTAAAATTTGTATTTGTCTCCGCCCACTTATGACCCGGCGTTGCCCGCTTATGTATTTGGCTGGTGTTGGCTGTGCCTACTTTTCTAACCCTAACACACAATTAATCAATTACCAAGTTTGTGATCTTTGCGGTGTTTGGCATCAATAATTTGCATTGAAATGAAACAAATTTAATTGGCTGTTTGGGGCTCCACCCCCTTTCTGAAATTGAACCCTAGTCAGCCAATGATCAACTGTACCAGGTTTGAGGCTTGTGCCATTAACAGTGCAAGAATGGCAGCAATGGTTAATTTTGATTGGCTTTTATAGACTCCTCCCACCATTCTGAATATTAATCCCAGTCACCCAACGACCAACTGTGCAAAGTTTGAGAACCCTACCATTAACAGTGTAAGAATGGCTGCAGTTTACATTTTCCAGTGAAATTTGTATTTGTCTCCGCCCCTTTTTGGTTATGGGAAAAAAAAGTATCCTATACTTTATTCCAGGTAATGTACTATGTGTGTGCCAAATTTCATTCAAATCCATTCAGCCATTTTTGCGTGATCGAGTAACAAACATCCAAATATCCAAACATCCAAACATCCGAACTTTCCCATTTACTATATTAGTAGGATGTATCCTCGCTGCTACCAAATATGTCACATTAGCAGAAGCTGGTAGCAGCAGATAATAAAATAAGTCCACAAAATAAGTCCTTGGAGGCACACGTTTCTGCTACTGATACAACTGGTAAAAACTCAGTTGGATAACATTAGTCACGAAAGAGAATCTACGTGCAAGTGTGACATAGCCTATTCTGACATCTGAAGTGCTTTCTTTCCCTGCATGGTTCCCAATGATAATCATGGAACTGAGTTGCTGACAAAGCGTTAGAATCTTAATGGAAGCTCTGAAGTCAAACAGCGTTATGTCCTATATGGCCATACAGCTGGTCTATAGCTGCATTCCTTGGCCTGCCATACCTGTATTCTGCAATCCAGCATGCTATGCATTGTAGAGTGGCAGCTGCTAACCGCAAAATAGAATGCCCACGTGATTATCACAGAGGTTGCAGGTATCCCATTACCATGATTCATGCAGTCACATTACGACGATGCCACATACATCACACTGTGAAGGGTATCAGGAGAGTTGGCACGCATCTCAAATAGACATCAACAGGCCAACCGTGCAAACCAAGAAGTATTCACAGCTCGGAAAAATGGCTATTCCCTTGTTGCAGATAATGCTGTTGGTATTTATTCAATTTGGTATCAGTAACAGTTGGTAACAGTATTTAGGAACAGTATTTCATCTTTCTATGCTACTTCTCCAACTTGTTCTGGAATTATGAAGTATTAGAATCAAAACATTACATCTGTATTAGTCACTTGTAACATTCAAATGAGCTCTAAGGAAAGTCAAAACAAACTATATCTTTGTACCTATTTAAAATGTTTGATAGTATTGTGATAAGTTTGCTGCGCTAAGTCTCCTGACATTCTTCCTCTGCACATCCTATATTTACTAATGAAATAAAGCAAGGGATCGGGTGCGGTTGAACTAGTCTTAGGCCCCGTTCACATCATCAAATGCAGATGGCTGTGCGTTCCGTACGAACACACGGCATCTGCTTTTCTATGCGTTGTGTGACTGATCCCATTCACTGAAAGCAAATGGGTCAACCACGCGTTTTGTTAAAAATTACGTGCAGCATGCGTTCGCGGACCGCACTGGTCCCGAACGCATGCAGTGTGAACATCAGACAGTGCAGTCTATGCACTGTCTGATGTCGTGCATGTCGGCCTCCTGCTCGCGTTGCCGAAATGTGGACGGCATCACGTGCAGTGTGAATGGGGCCTTTGGCCCATATGCAATTACATTTTTCTCCTGAGTTTTCTCCTAGTTGATATTTTATGTCAATAAAATGTCTTTTAAATCACCAGCAAGCAAAAAAAAATACTCAAAATAATTTTGACAGTACTTTACACAATTTTTTTAGTACTTTTTCCATTGCAAAGTACTGAAACGTTATTCTAAATCGAGGATGAAAAATTAACTCCTAGGAGAAAACTCAGGAGAAAAAGTTAATTGCACATGACCAACATGTTTTCTCATATTCAATTCACGTTTTCTCCTGACTTTTCTCCTAGGAGGTACATTTACATCCTGTATTTAACATAACTTTTCAGCACTCTGCAATTGAAATACAGTAGTACCAAAAAGTACGTGGAAAAGTACAATCTAAATTTCTTGCTTTCTGGTGGCTTAAAATGCATTTTATTGACAAGTTTGAAAATATCACCTAGGAGACAACTCAGGGGAATAAGTTAATAGTATATGGGCCCTTAGCTTTTAAATATGTATCTATGTCTATGAATGATTTGTAATGGGATTAGGGACTATTTACATGAATACATAAATTATATTGTGAATAATATTTACTGTTAATTATTTTTGTTCTTTTAATGACATGGTTTTTTAAGATGAAAAATATTAAGATCCTCATTTGTAAAAAATCAATCATATTATTCAATCTCTACAATTTAACTGCAGTTTATTATTTTAAGAACAGTATATATCAAATATATAATTCCAATGATAGATATAACAATAATTATAGTAACTGCATCAACAGCAAATAAAACATGATGGCGTGATTAAATAAATCATAGCTGCAGTATTTATTTATATAGTGGTACAAGCAGTAGAGTGTTGTACCGTATTAGCCATCAGTAAAAGCAAGAAGTTTTGAATCAGAATGATACCATTTATTGGCTAGAGCCAATAAATGGTATCATCCTGATTTAAAGAGACACTGAAACGAAAAAAATATATGATATAATGAATTGGTTGTGTAGTACAGATAATTGCTAGAACATTATAAGCAAAGAAAATATTCTCATATTTTTATTTTCAGTTATATAGTTTTATTTATAACATTGCATCATTCTCTAATATTTGCAGTCTACACAATATTTAGCATTCTAAATGATTTTACAGCGCAGTCTGTGAACTTTTGAACTCTTCTCTGCCCAGAAAAAGAAAATACTTGGACAGACTTTTCACATAACGGGTTTCAGAACACAGAGCTCTCGGCAACTTTAAGGTCTCTTTCACAGTGGGACGGTGCGTTTGATGCGACGTTAAGGTCGCATAACGAGCCCCTAATGCAACGCATTGAAAGACTATAACTTGGATGTTGTAGTACATTCTTTAGCCCTGCGTTTGGTGCGCCGTTTTTGTCGCACAGTGATGGAACGAAAACAGTGCATGCGTTACATTTAAAAAAAAACACATTACTGAGCATGTGCAACACACACAACGCAGCAGATTTATTGCTAAACGCACAGCATGCAGCACTTTCTAAATATTGCTATACGTTACACACAACGCAACGTGTGCACTGTGAATGTTGCACAGACTGTATTGCTGTACGTTAGTCCACGTTAAAACATTTTCTAACGTGCGACCTTAACATCGCACTGTGAAAGAGGCCTTAATGTTGTGGAGCTCAATGGCAATTTGCATAGATAACAACTGGAGTTTCCTACCTCTTCCTGTACTGGAAACAACATTAGACTTATGTCTCTGCTCCTAATGTTTTATTTCTTAGCTGTATTACACATACAAATCATTATATCATAATTATTTTTTTCATTTCAGAGTCTCTTTAAAACGTATTGCTTTTATATAGTAGTAACATATTTTGTTATCTATATATTGATTTATATTGTTTCTGAGTAATTTTTTTTTATCACCATTTACTTTGTCAGAGGCGTAAAAATAATATTGCATGTTTGTAATTTTAACATGAACTGAGTAAGGTGAATGGCAGTATAAAATTATAAGTAGTAATAAGGACTTACTTGCTGCTAGTATATATTGTTTTTTCATGTTTTAAATCTCTGATTTTGGCATGCGATTTCTGCATCTAAGTTCCTTAGCGTATGTGACAATGACTGTTGGATATACTGAGTCCTTTGCTTAATTTGAAATAGTTTTTGTTTTATTTTGTGCATGATTATATTTAACCAGAACAATATTATATTCAGAATGTACTGCAGTAGAACGGTTTTATATTCTATAGCTTATAGTCTTACTTTGGGAACTGAAATCAAAATAATAATACATTCTAGTTCTCCTCCTGTGCATTTCCTATTACCAAAGGCTTGGCGAAGGGGTATGTTTTATGTCTTTAGCCCATAGAAACATGTTAAACAGCCATATACATTTATTTCATTTGAAACTAGCCCTAGGATTTTACAGTTGGACGCTGGACAATTGTTTCAGTTGAACTTTTTCAGCTAATTTCAAATATACTGAGTTCACAAGTTAGATGCAGAGACACACTACCTTTTATTGTATGGCACCTTGTGTTTATTTATGTGTCTAATCACTAAGCTATCTTTATACAGGTTCACTTAAATTACATAGTTTAACATTCAATTTTGCATAATTAAATAGATACTTAACTGGTGTGATTAATAAGAACGAGAAAAAGCGGAATGCTAGATTGACCCAAATTGTCCCACATTAGAAAGCAATGAACAGGCCCATTTTTTTTTAAATATTCATATAGATTTAAATGTTAATATAAACATAACTGTTATGAATTATTTTGCCTATAAGAATTTTAATTTTTTTGCTCTGAAAAAGCTGATTAAAAAAAAAAATCAAAACTTTGCAATAAAAATAAAATCAATATTTATAATATTATTGAGCGGACTGGGGAACCTAAAAATGTACATAGAATGGTTCTGAGGCAGTTTCAGAAATATGTAATAAAAAGCAAGAATCTAAATCTCAAAGTCAGCACTCTGATGAAAAAAAAAGTTACAAATGCTAAATAATCCGGAAATACACAAATAATTTAAAAACAGAATATTTCAATTTTAGGACACATTTCATACCAGAAATTAACATTTAGAAATTACCTCCTCCCCAAAAAAGAAAATGAATAACAATAAAATTATTGCAATTTGCATGGTCCCAGATTTAAACACATTGTGATTATTTGTTTTGTTTTTTTACTTAATTTTTTTTCTTTAATTCTTCAATCACCAATTGTTATTGTTTGATTTTTAACTAGGAAAATATGCATGCTTAACTGGACAGTTTGAGTGCTAAATAAGGCAGTTTCCTGTTTTACTGAGATATAGTAACGATAAACCTATAGTGAATGACAGGGCCTAATTATCAGTCAGTAAGTCATGAGCCATATTAACTGTAATGCTACTGACGTGTTTACTGATTACAACTATGTTGTACAATGTTGCTGTCTTTGAACAGAAGGTATTTGCAGCTTTCCACATGTACTATAAGAAATACCCATGATGCATCACATCAGGACAGTGAGTGAAATATGCAAATCATTTCTTTATGCCCTTGTAAGCCATGTGTACATTCATACAGATACAAATCAATAGGTCAGAGCTCAGAGATACAAAGAATATAAAAAAGTCCATGCACTTTACAGCTGAAATTGAATGTTACTCTAACAGCGGTGACACAGTAACACTTCACTTCTGCTGTGAGAGTGCCATTCAGTTTCAGCTGTGAAGTGCATGGACTTTTTTATATTGTCTTAAAGGGCCTCTTTGTATCACTGAGCGCTGACCTATTGATTTGTATCTGGATGATCCATCACTTTTCACACCCTGATCAGCGCAGTATATTTGCACATTGTACATTCATAAACACTAGTTTTGTAGCACAGCTATAGCAAGATGCAATCCAAGTTACAGATAGCTGTTTCAGGCTCTTTTAGTCTTCATCAGTGCAAACTATGGAGTAACACTAAGGGTCTATATGAAAAGGGCGCCGTTAAAAAAGGGCGCCTGGTGGAGCCCATATATACCAACTTCGACTACAAAAAAGGCGCCTGGTGTAGCCCACATAAACTTCGGCTACAAAAAAGGCGCCTGGTGTAGCCCATATAAAAACTTCGGCTACAAAAAAACTCCGGGATGTGTTAATTACTATTCACCCTCCAGGCCGCCATGGATAGTGGGGGAATGAAATAATTCGGCTTCCAGCACTTGTAGCCCATATAATAACTTCGGGTACAAAAAAACTCCGGGATATGTAAATTACTATTCCCCCTCCAGGCCGCCATGGAGAGTGGGGGAATGAAATAATTCGGCTTCCAGCACTTGTAGCCCATATAAAAACATAGGCTACAAAAAAAGGCAATAATATGGGCTACAAAGGGGCACCTTACTGTAGCCGAAAACCTTGTAGCCGGAAAAAATATGGGCTACAAAGGGGCGCCCTACTGTAACCGAAAACCTTGTAGCCGAAAAAATATGGGCTACAAAGGGGAGCCCGCTTGTAGCCTATATCAAAACCCGGGCGCCCTTTTCTACTCCTTGTAGCCCATATTTCCAGAAATAACATTGATGTCTATGGCAGCGCCCTTTTCATACAGGCAGCTCGGGCGCCCTTTTCATCCGATACCAACACTAAAAGAACACAGCTGCGCTAACCCTTTACACTTCCCAATATAAATATTGGGCTAATTTAAACCCTGGTGCAGTCCACTATAATTGCATTCCTTGTGGGCACGCAACAGTAAAAAAAAGTCAGATAGATCTCAACTTCTGCTGTGGTCTACGTGGAACGTTATCTTTAGGGTCCTTTTCCACTATATCAGTTGCTGTCAGTTGTAACTGAAAGTACAACTGATGTGCTAGGTAATGCCAATGTTTGTCTATGGCGTTTTTCAAACTAAATGCTGAAAAAGTTTTTTCACAATGCACTACTATGGATAAACAAAAACGCATTAAAACACAGCGCACAACAGTGCATTAAATCGCATTAAAGAGAAACCGTAACCAAGAATTGAACTTCATCCCAATCGGTAGTGGATACCCCCTTTCCCATGAGAAATCTTTTCCTTTTCTCAAATGGATCATCAGGGGGCTCTGTATGGCTGATATTGTGGTGAAACCCCTCCCACAGTGTGATGTCAGGACCATGGTTCTGATATCCCACTGTGGGAGCCTTGTTTGATTGTGGGAAATAACAGCTGTTTTCAACTGCCAAAAAAGCAAGCAGCATCTCCTTCCACTGACATCACCTGCCAGCAGTAAAAATGTCACTATGTGATAAATGTCAGAATGTAAATCAGGGAGAGAAAATATTTTACAATGGGCAAACACTGACTAAATCATTTATACATAATTGTTGTAAAAATGAAGCACTTTTTTATTACATTATTTTCACTGGAGTTCCTCTTTAAGTATAAAAGGGCCTAACCCTGGGCACACTTGGCTGAATTTCCAAACCTGTCTCACAGACCTGCAATATGCAATACGGTACCACCACTGATACACCCTGACCCAGGGGATCAGCATCTGTGTTTAGGGAGGGTGATCACTACATACACCTACTCCAAATACGCAAGGCTCCCCAGATAAACATCAACTCAGGCTTAAATACGAAACAACCACATGAAGATAAATCTGGCCAATTTCCTGTAACTTGCCGCCATATCACCTCAAAAAAAGCAACAGGTCATAGCATACCAGAAAGTTTTAATCATTAACAAAGTTTGGAATTGCACTTATAAGCGTAGATAGGTTATCAGCATTGTATGAAGCATGTGTATTCATCAGGCTAGGCTCCTGCAGCGTCCCATAATCACCCACCAATTGATCTCTCCTTACAGCCCACGATCCACCTGGATGGTGTATTTATTTAATTCAGATATTTTTAAGTGAGTGTGTTTTACATTAACATTTTAAGTTAACATGAACTCCCTATAGCGATTAGGTATTGAGTCATACATTTCTCTTATAACTTATTATTTGGGAGGAGGCAGACATTTGGGGGAATACTAGCTCACATTATGGATGGATAGGCAGTTATTATAGCTTGGAAGAGGGGGGGGGGGGTACTCAAAAATAAGAAAACAGGGGTGTGTTTTTGGTTTTGTTTTTTTTACAAAATTTGCTGATATTTACATTAAATATATTCACACATAAGGAAATCCTGAAAACACTGAGAATCCCCCATGAGGAGTGAGTCCAAGTACAGTTGATGAAATGATCAGAGCCTCCAGATTAATACAACACACTGTAATTACCAACTATATAGGAAAAAAAGGGTTTTATAGCGGTTTTCACTCTGGGAACACTGTACCACTCATACGTATGAGTAAATGTGTATTTTAAATTTGACAGTTTTTCAAGATATTGGCCCTTTAAGGAGACAAAATAAGCAAGATGATGATAGCTTTATTATGCCCTTATTGCACTATAGGATTAGCTTTTCTGAGAATCAAGTTAAATGAAATCACTGGAAAGGGTAGACTGTGCCAGCGACCTGACAAAGGTAGTGAGACCCACGAAAACAATTTCTTTTTCTTTTTTTTTTTTTACAATTTCTGAATGTGCGAATAAAAGGAGACTGAAGCGAGGGTAGTCATAATTAAACAATGATGTAATTGTCACATATATATATATATATATATATATATATATATATATATATATATATATGATGCAAGGGGGTGAGCAGCGCAAACCATACAATTATAATTGTGCATTGTTTGCAAGCGGCAAAAGAGTCCCTAATCTCCATGCAAGCATAAAAATATAAAGGACTGCAGTACACAATTGTAAAAAAGGAGTAACAAGGGCTCTTGGTCATGCTTTACAGCATTAGTAAATGCGCTCAAGCTTGCCGACTGTGCCAGTTACCCTCATACAGTGACCCATATGCAATTCACTTTTCCTCCTGAGTTTTTTCCTAGGTGATATTTTTGCACCTTGTCATAAAATGTCCTTTAAACCAGCAGCAAGCAAGAAAATACTCACACTAATTTTGGCAGTACTTTTTAACCGGTACTTTTTCAATTGCAGAACTGAAAAGATATTTTCAAGAGAATATGAAAAGTATCTTCTAGGAGATAACTGAGGAGAAAAAATTACTTGTATATGGGCCAGTGAGTCCTACTCCAATAATGCAAAAAAATGCTACTTGTCTTCACAACTGTTTAATGAGGACAATGAGATGCATCTATGCAGAGAGCTCAGTCAGAAGCTAGTTGGAAGGGTGAGGTGCTTTTAATTTCATGTTTATACCCATTTGTTTGATCCTCTGGCTTTTGGCATTGTCCCCATAAAAGAGATGTGAAGAGAAGTAGCATTTTGTTTGCACGGTTAGAATAGGACTCATCGTATGGGGCCTACATTCAAAATGGCTGTAGGCAAATTTGGGCGCAGGGTGAAACCAAAAGATGGCTCACTCTGCTGCTGCTGAAACTCAGGGTCAAATTAAATTCTATTCTACCTACGAGTTGTTGCAACTCGGGGGAAGGGACGGGACATGTAATTCCTGCACCGGCTATAGGCGGTGGACAAATTACCTGTGTGTTTGTTATTTTTTATTTGAGTTCCGACAATCGCCAGTGTCCAAATGGGTTACTGAGCATCGCCATAGCCGTAATTCTCATTATGGCCTATGGCGGTGCCCACACGATAGCGCTGAAATTAGCTTATCCGCCATATAGAGAACACTTTGGCACAGTCGGTGAGCTTGAGCGAGCGCATTTACTAATGTTGTAAAGCAAGCCCTTGTTACTCTTTTTCCAATTGCATTTTATATATATATATATATATATATATATATATATATATATATATATATATATATATATATATATATATATATATATATATATATATGGCCCGGCGTTGCCTGGGTATGCATTTGGTTGGTGTTGGCTGCACCCACTTTTTCTAACTCAATGACCAAGTTTGTGAGCTTTGCGGTCTTTGGCATCAATAATTTGCATTGAAATGAAACAAATCTGATTGGCTGTGGCTCCACCCTCCTTTCTGAAGTTGAACCCCAGTCACCCAATGACCAACTGTACCAGGTTTGAGGCTTGTGCCATTAACACTGCAAGAATGACAGCAATTAAATATTTGCCTTGAAAATCAATAGGTGAATTGTGATTGGCTTTTGTAGGCTTCACCCACTTTTCTGAATATCAATCCCAGTCACCCAGCGACCAACTGTGCAAAGTTTGAGAGCCCTGCCATAAACAGTGTACGAATGGCTGCAGTTTACATTTTCCAGTGAAATTTGTATTTGTCTCCGCCCACTTTTTGGTTATGGGAATAAAAAGTATCCTATACTTTATTCCAGGTAATGTACTATGTGTGTGCCAAATTTCATTCAAATCCGATCAGCCATTGTTGCGTGATCGAGTAACAAACATTCAAATGTCCAAAGTTTCACATTTATAATATTAGTAAGTAAGATATACAGTATAATATAGTTTACCAGAGATTGTAAAATTGTGTTTTATCTCTTACATTCAGTGTCATATAAACAGGGGATGCTGAGCTTGCGACCACACTGGGGCCCCTGGACCAGAGGGGCACACTCCTTCATTCATTGATTCTATGCTGGTAATGAACACCGCTATATGTGCGTTGCATAGTGGTAATCCTTAAACTGTTTCCTCACTCTAAATACACCTCTCTGACACTGCAGGTGTCCTTGGCAGGTTTTGGGGCTCCTTATCAATAGAGTACTTGGGGCCCCTTGTAAAACTCGCACTGGGGCCCACAGCTCCTTATGGCCCATACTCACGAGGGACTTTTGTCGCCTCAACACGCGGCGCGCGCGTGTTGCGGCGACAGGTCGCCCGTGAGTATGGGCCGTGCGCACCCCCGAACTGTCGCCCGGAACGGGCGCGCAACCCGAACTGTCGCCCGTCGCTGATGTCGCCAGGCGATTGAAATGTTCAATCGCCTGGTGACAGTCGCCGCCGCAACTCCGCCGCAGCTGTCGCTAGTCCACGTGAGTACGCGGACTAGCGACAGCAACCTCCATTGGGATACGCATAGCTTCCGGCGGGGGGAGGAGGAACGTCGGTGTGTACGCGGAGGGACGTGGCGACGAGCTGTCGCCGGCATGTCGCCCACACGCTCACGTGTGCTGGCGACAGGCTACTTTTGCTGCCCGTGAGTATTGGCCATTAGTTACACTGCCTACATTTGCCAATAAACTGCCTCTTATCATTCATCTTGAACTATTATGTAGTTTGTAATTGCTGTTTACCGCTGTACATTCTATAGGATTTTCCCGTGGGAATAGCTAATTTTCGTTGTACTAAGCGGCTTCCAACATAAATCAGCCCAACTTATAATTCCGGTCTAACAAACAGATTTTATGAAGGTAGTACAACCTATTAAAGTGTAATTCAATAATAGGAGCTTCCACAGCCAAACCAGCTCGATTATACTTCCATGTGATTTCCTTCTGCTGAGAGATAGTTTATTGTACCGAGTATTAATCCTTCTTTCTGGAATGGTTCTAAGCCTAATAATCGACTCCAGCGAGTGTCCAGACTGTAAAGACTTTTTACCACTGTCTAAAGTGGAAAAGAACATCTGGTGGATATTTGGCTGTACGTGTGACTAACCACAAGATTGGCTTCTGGAAGAAAACCCAGAATTCCTTGTAATAACAACCCACGCTGAGGAATGTTACCCGGCAGATTCTAAACAGGTTAAATAACAGCAGTGTGGGACGCCTGTGTGACAGGCAGCTATGTCATCGTGAGTACAATCTACCTACACCCATCCTCACAACACCATGCTTAAAGGATACCCGAGGTGACATGTGACATGATGAGATAGACGTGTATGTATTTACAGTGCCTAGCACACTAATAACTATGCTGTGTTCCTTTTTTTTTCTTTCTCTGCCTGTAAGGTTTGAAAATCAGGTATGTATGTGACAGTTCCTGTCTGGGTCAGGACTGGGCCAGACTACTGTACAGTACAAACCTCAGTGATAAGGAATTACAGTCATAAAACACTTTCCTAGCAGAAAATGGCTTCATAGCAGTAAAGAGATAAAAAGGGTCAATGGTTCATAGATTTTAGCTCTGGCATACAGTACATCAATGAATGTGTCATTGCGCAGAAACAATGAAACAGTAAAAACTTAAAAAGTAGATTTAGGTCGCATTCACAGTGGGACGTTATGGTCGCACGTTATAAAGCCTTATAACGCAGCTTACCGCACTGCAATGCTAATCCTATGGGCCGTTCCCAGTGCGATGTTAAAGTTGCGTTAAAAAAATTGTTGCGTTGTGGTAACTCACTGCTTGCAGTGCGTTACCTCTTAACGCAGACACGTTGCGAGACACGCAACATCCCTCTGTGAATACAGCCTCAAATGTAAAATGCAGCTGTGAGATATCTAAAAAAAAAAGTCATTTCTAGGAGAAGGAGGATAGATACAATTGTTTATCTTATCGGTTTATTTTTTACCAAAAATTGGTTTTCAGTGGGAAACCATTGTATATGCAAACTTGATGAATATCAGTCCCTCTAGAACAGGCATGGGCAAACTCGGCCCTCCAGCTGTTAAGAAACTACAAGTCCCACAATGCATTTGCCTTTATGAGTCATGACTGTGGCTGTCAGACTCCTGCAATGCATTGTGGGACTTGTAGTTCCTTAACAGCTGGGGGGCCAAGTTTGCCCATGTCTGCTTTAGAAACACAATTAATTTTCCCTTTAAAAAAAAAAACACTTTTTAGTTATACACCTAAATCTTGATACTAAACGAAATACATAATAAAAGGGAATAATATACAATTAAAAAAAATCCTTGCATTGCAAGTACCTTGGTTTGAGAGTGCTTTGCAACACAAGCAAAAATGTTTATGGGCAGCAGAAAAAAAGGGCGCCGGCTGAGGGTGGACGAAAAGGGCGCCTTCATAGACTTTAATGCAATTATCGTTAATACGGCGAAAAAGCAATTTACATTACAACATTATAGTTTTTATCGTTTTAGAAGTTTACAACGGTATAGTTATTATTTCGTTAATAACTACAGATTTTATGCTTTCTGCAGAGGGAGTGGTTAGGGTTAGGCACCACCAGGGGGAGTGATTAGGGTTAGGCACCACCTAGGCGGCGGTTAGTTTTAGGCAACACCAGGGGGTTGGTTAGGGTTAAGGCCCATACACACGTCGGATTTCCGCGAACGACGGGTCGTTTGAACGTCCCGTCGTTCCGTCGTTCGCCCGCTAAATCGGGCGTGTGTACAGGCTGTCGTTCGCTTGATAAGGGTGAGTTTGAGCGATCCGCCCGGCGGATCGCTCAAACTCACCCTTATCAAGCGAACGACAGCCTGTACACACGCCCAATTTAGCGGGCGAACGACGGGACGTTCAAACGACCCGTCGTTCGCGGAAATCCGACGTGTGTATGGGCCTTTAGGCACCACCAGGGGCGTGGTTATGGCTATGCACCACGGGGGGGGGGGGTTAGGGCTAGGCACCATCGGGGGGTGGTAAGTGTTAGGCGCCACTAGGGGGGGAGTGGTTAGTTTTAGGCACCACCAGGGGAGGGTTCTGTGTGAGGGTAGGGTTCGGTTAAGCAGTATTGATGGAAAACGTAACAACATTTAACGTTAATATTTATTCGTTATTATTTCTCGTTTGCTTTTGCAACAGTAATTATCGTTAATAAAGCTTGACAACGATGGTTCTCGTTAGCAAATTTCGTTAATACCTGGCGCCAAATTTGTTAATAACTCGGGCCCTTTTCTCACGGTGCCCTTTTGTCATGCATGTTGTTTATGGCATTTTGACTTTATAAGCAAACGTCTTGATGTACACAAAATGTATGCGCGCCTCTCGTCATCACAATTGAGATGATGTCTCTTCCCTCTTTGGCGCTGCAGGATTGTACTTATTTGTACTTAAAGTGGATCTGAGATGAACTTTTACACATTGCATAATTGAGTTCTTTTCCTATTGTTTACAGGGCATTCCTCAAGCCAAATACTTTTTTGTTTTTGTTTTTATACTGTAATTCCCTATAAACTAAATAAGCCACGCCCACAGGTTTTCAGGGAGCCAAGGCACTTTCAGACAGTAGCAAGGGCTCATGGGAGCTCAGTCTGGGCAGGAGGAGGGGGTGGTATTACTAGCCAGAAGATTTCAGAGGCAGAGGGGAGGAGGGAGGAGGAGGGGGGATTAGGTTTTTTTGCTCAAGATGCAGATAAGCCTGCCTCTGTGTAATGTTTACAAACAACATGGCTGCTGTCATTGTATCACAGGAAATAATCTATCATATTCTATTAAAGCTGTTTGCAGCTAGATTTGTTGTGTAAACTATCGAAACTTTAGATAAGATATATAAACAAGTTACTTGTTGTAGTTAGGTTTTCATCTCGGATCCGCTTTAATCTGAGTGTAGGGACTTTACAAAGTCACATTTCCATACATTTCTCCAAAGTAAGCAAAAGCAACTGTCACTGAATAAGTTCCTTGTTAAAGCCACAAATAAAAAATTCAACTTGGGTTGAGTAAACAGCAATGATTCTGTTAGTAATACTGAAGGTATTTTCCCATTTTTACTTTATACAGTACAGTGCTCTGTATTAAATATTTTTCTACGAATGTTTTTGGATTGTAAAACGAGTGTCCATTAATTCTTATAGGGAAATTTGCTGTGATATAAGAATGCTTTGGATTACAAGCATGTTTCCTAAAAGAATTATGCTCATAAACCAAGGTTCCACTGTACATCCAGCTTAAAGAATCCCTGAACAGAGGATAAAAATGGAACTTGAACTTACCTGGGGCTTCCTCCTGCCCCCCGTAGCCCGTGAGGTCCTTTGGCGTCCTCTGGGTCCCCTCCGTTCTTCCACTGGCAGCTCTGATATTGCGAGACTTGGCCAGCAGTTTTGCACAACTGCGCATGTGCAGCCCATCCACGTGCCTGACTCAATCACATGCCCATTGTAGTAAGCATTCTAAATAAGCACGGTTCACTCTTTGTGCACAGTTGCGCACAACTCCTATCAAAGTTGCACGCTACCGGAGCCACCAACGGGAGAATGGAGGGGACCCAGAGGATGCCAAGGGACCTCACAGGCTACGGGGGGCTGGAGGAAGCCCCGGGTAAGTTCAAATTCAATTTTTATCCTCTGTTCAGGGTCCCTTTAAAGCAGGGGCGTCGCCAGGGGGTGAAAGGGGGTGCTCGAGCACCCCCTAGAATTGTCAAAGCACCCCCTGGCATGAACTGACTTCAGGCGTCTAAGAGACGCTGAGTCAGTTCACAGCGACAGCAGAGCAGGGCTACGGTAAGATGGCTTCCGAAAGCCCTGCTCTGCAGACTTCGAGTCTGCAGTGCAGGGCTTCGGGCGGCCATTTTCCCGTAGCCCTGCTCTCAGCATACAGGCAGGAAGTCACGTGATGTCGGGAAGGAAGAGGATTGTGGGAGCTACGCGCCATAAGGAGGTCGGGACAGGAGGTGTTCTGACTGTAGGTAAGTAAATGGCTTTTTCTTTTTCAGGTGGTGCTGATTGTGGTCAGAACTGCTGAGGATTGTGCATATTGTGGTCAGAACTGCTGAGGATTGTGCATATTGTGGTCAGAACTGCTGAGGATTGTGCATATCGTGGTCAGATCTGCTAACGATTGTGCATTTTGGGGTCAGATCTGCTAACGATTCTGCATATTGGGGTCAGATCTGCTAACGATTGTGCATATTGGGGTCAGATCTGCTAACGATTGTGCATATTGGGGTCAGATCTGCTAACGATTGTGCATATTGGGGTCAGATCTGCTAACGATTGTGCATATTGGGGTCAGATCTGCTGAGGATTGTGCATATTGGGGTCAGATCTGCTGAGGATTGTGCATATTGGGGTCAGATCTGCTGAGTATTGTGCATATTGGGGTCAGATCTGCTGAGGATTGTGCATATTGGGGTCAGATCTGCTAACGATTGTGCATATTGGGGTCAGATCTGCTAACGATTGTGCATATTGGAGTCAGATCTGCTAACGATTGTGCATATTTGGGTCAGATCTGCTGAGGATTGTGCATATTGGGGTCAGATCTGCTGAGGATTGTGCATATTGGGGTCAGATCTGCTAACGATTGTGCATATTGGGGTCAGATCTGCTATCGATTGTGTATATATGGGTCAGATCTGCTAACAATTGTGCATATTGGGGTCAGATCTGCTAACAATTGTGCATATTGGGGTCAGATCTGCTAACGATTGTGCATATTGGGCTCAGATCTGCTATCGATTGTGTATATATGGGTCAGATCTGCTAACAATTGTGCATATTGGGGTCAGATCTGCTAACGATTGTGCATATTGGGGTCAGATCTGCTGAGGATTGTGCATATTGAGGTCAGATCTGCTGAGGATTGTGCATATTGGGGTCAGATCTGCTAACGATTGTGCATATTGGGGTCAGATCTGCTAACGATTGTGCATATTGGGGCCAGATCTGCTAACGATTGTGCATATTGGGGTCAGATCTGCTGAGGATTGTGCATATTGGGGTCAGATCTGCTGAGGATTGTGCATATTGGGGTCAGAACTGCTAAGGATTGTGCATATTGGGGTCAGATCTGGCAACAATTGTCCATATTGGGGTCAGATCTGCCAAATTATTGAACGTGTTTTTTGTTCAAATCTGCTCACATTACGTGTATTTTCTTGAGAAAACCTGCACAATTATGTGAATTTTCTGGGGAAAGGGTCACCAAAACTTGGGCCCTCTGTCTTTGCGTTGCACTTTTAAAGGGAACCCGAGGTGAGAATAATATTGAGGCTGCCATATTTATCTCCTTTTAAGCAATACCAGCTGCTTGGCTGCCGTGTTGGTCCTCTGCCTCTAATTCTTTCAACCATAGACCCTGAACAAGCATGCAGCAGGTCAGGGGTTTCAGAACTGACAAGATTAGCTGCATGCTTGTTTCTGGTGTAATTCAGTTCACTACTGCAGCCAAATAGATCTGCAGGGCTGCCAGGCAACTAGAATTGTTTAAAAGGAAATAAATATGGCAGCCTCCATATCACTCTCTCCCCGGGTTCACTTTAAATTACAGTTAGCCCCGTCCTCATCCGGTCATGACCACACCCATTTTATTGCCACAGCGCGCTTTGCACGCCGCAGGTTGTAGCCACACCCATTTTTTTGCCCATCTGCTTTAAAGTGAACCAGTTTATAGTCATAAGAGGTTTTTAGAAATGGTGATTTCATTTTGCACACAGCCCACTAAATAATCTGCTTTTCTGATGAACTGTGTTTTGCATGAAGTTTTAGTAAAAAAAAAAAAACCACAAGAAACAGCATACCAGAGCTGCGAAAATACCAGGTATAGTATTTATTTTGTAAAAACTGTCGGGGGATATGATTATTTTATGCCAAAGCGTTCATCTCTGGTTTCCTTTAAGGTTATGAATCTAACGCAAATGTCATTCGTAAAATGAACGCTGAACATATTAGCATGAATGTTCCCATGGGAAGCCTGTAATGTTTGTTGCTTAAAAAGCTCAGCTCTCATCTCTTAACCTACAGTATGTATGATATGTGACAATGTAAGCAATACTAGAGTGTTACGTTGCCTAATAAACTCCAGTATGTGAACATCTATGTGTATTGCTGCTGAAATACCATACTCCACCTCTTCAATACAACTCCACCCTCGCTGACAGTATCTATGTAACGTTCAATGTTCTTTGTAATTCATTGAATTGTGACGCTATACTAAGTAAAGTGCATTAATAATTTGTATCATCCATACTCATACCGTACAGGCGTATTACACAATTCCGTGCAAGGACACAAAACAATTCATACATTTGCTCCACAACACGCAGACAGAAAACTAGGTCCCATATGCAATTGATTTTTCTCCTGAGCTTTCTCACATCCTCTATAATAAAACCCCTGTGTCCGTGCGCTGTCCCTGTGTAGCGTCCGTGCTGGACCGTTGTACGCATGTGCACACTGCGCAGCACGGACAACACTACACAGAGATAACATGGGACCAAAGAGACGAGTGGGCGGCGTGTCAGCGGGCGGCCGGGGTTGCGGCGGGTCAGCGGGGCGGAGTGCACGCTCGGCGGGTGCACACATGCGCGGTGTGACACTGCTGCGGAGAGTGGGAGGGGAGTGGAGGAGAGGGGAGGGGAGGTGGGAGGGAAGTGGAGGAGAGGGGATGGGGATTCCACACAGACCTAGAGCCCATTTTTAAACGGGCTTAGGTCACCTAGTTTTATCAATGAAGCATCTATAAGTTCCCAACAACCAAGTCATTACTCAAAGTAAGCTTGATAGTACCTATTCTTCAATTGCCGGATGCAGATTTTTTTTGTTTTTTTGTAGACGAGATCAAAATGTATCTCCAGGGAGAAAAGTTAATTGAATAACAATAACATTTCGATAGCGCTTTTATCCCATAGGACTCAAAGTGCTTAGGTTCTCTTAGATTCAATAATTGGTAGTAGGATAAAGTATTAACAAAGAGGATAAAATTATATTTCTGCAAATGCCAAACTGAGCAGGTTGGATCTAACCACCTTATGACCCTCTATCGCCAATTGGCGGTCGCAAGATGGCTCCGAACGCCGATTGGCGTCAAGTCCTGGGGGAGGAAATTAGCAGGGATCGCATGTGCATCCGCGCTTGAGTGATGGAACGGGCTTCGTCAACAGTCTGCCGAACTTACGAGAGCCCTTCCGGTGGATCCAGAAGGCGGAAGACGGTGGCGCGGGACAGTTCAGGCGAAAGGAAGCTGGAGGAAGCCCCAGGTATATACACATTTTTTTTTCTATCATGCCATCTCAGGTTCACTTTACACACATCCAGAGCTGGAGCTGTCCTGATCTGCTGAGGTAAGAAGTTCCATAATGTAGGAGCTGCATGACAAAAAGTTTTCTGTGACCAAATGTTTTCAGGTGGACTCTGGGTATGACTAGATTAATAGAACCTGTGGATCTGAGACTGCATAAATTGCTATGCAGCTGCAACATTTCTTTCATGTATCCAGACCATATGCCAAATAAAACTGTAAGCGAGATTGAAGCAAAATTAACCCAACCCCCCAAATCCTCCAAATACACAGATACATGAATTGGGTTCCCCCCAAAAATGATCTTAGTCTACGATAGGGACATTGAATTATAACTGTGGTAGCATTAGATTGAGAGCTTCTCCAAGTGTTAGAGACATGACTATGTACTCTATAAAATACTACATACAGTACATGTCAACACAAGATAACTACATAATAATAATAATAATAATAACATCCACATTGTTACAAGCGGACAATTGTTTTAGAAACCAGGAGTTCATATCATCTGTTTGTATTATAAAGCAGTAACTGCTATAATTTCTATTCCCCCACTGGGGCTGTACAAAGTAGATATGGAAGTAGTGATACAGAGACAACAGGAGCCCAGTCATACAATATGTCACTAAAGTTGACCACGAGTAGAAAAGGATGAAATGGTCCTCACAAAAGTGGGTTGCATCAAGGGGCAACCAACCACATCAGGTAGGTGGAGAGTTATAACGTGCCTCCACTCAGGTATCCCTAACGTGGTGTGTTGGGGGTGGTCACTCTCTTCAGAAGAGTACTGGTACTGATTATGGCCAAACTACTATAGACCAATAACACCCAAAAAGGGAGGTATTTAACACAACAAGTGTGTAGAGTCACCCAGAGAGGATAAGAATGTGTTAAAAACCAATAAAATGGAAACAAAGTAGAGGTGACTACCTCTCCAAGGACACTAAAAGGCATTGCAAGAAAGGATTATTTTGCACAGGTTGGCAAACCTTTCTCACAATATATTTTATTGTCATTTGAGAGGTAAGCAACCTCTACGTTCCTTTCCATTTTATTGTTTTTTAAAACAATCTTATCCTCTCTCGGGGCGCCTCTTTACACTTGTTGTGCAAAGCAGGTTGTTCTCACTCAATAAGAAGTAATTAGACAGGTGGATCTACTTAAACAAACACAGAACACAGAGATGTGAATTTCTTCAGCAACTATGAGTGGAAGACTTTTAATTGTGTGCTGTGCCAGAGTTTGGGCATAAATAAGAGAAATCTGTGAAACACAAATAGTCTATGAGCTCTTCTGAGCTGTATACTCCTTTCCATCTGTTCCTTATTTATTGCACAGCTCTGCATCACTGGATAATATGCTGACCCTTTAATAATAAAGTAAAATTATACTGTATTCATAATATTATACATCACCATCACAATAAATAATAATTTGCCTTCAGAATGTAGAAGCAACAAGTGCTTAGGTAACTGCAAAAACGCTAAGAGCCATTTTATGAGTGAATTAATAAATATATGATATAGAACAGCATCACAGACATTTGCAATATTTAACTTTAGTTTTTTTTACCTTAATAAATGACTGCTTGCATTTTGAAGGGTCCTCTGAATGTCTCTTCTTCTCCTTCTTCAGAAGCCTGGAGTCACTCTGCACACAGTCAGGGAGATGAAAGGCAGTGGCCGGGGTGCTGCAGCTGTCTTGTTGAGGCATTTGACATTCAGCGGGTGAAGACCACGGAAGGACTGATGTTCCAGAGATCTGCTCCTCAATAATTCAGTGAATGCTTCTTGTTATTTTCCTCCTTGGAGTGTGGCGAGATGAAACTGCCGCCTAATTATTATAATCCCTTTCTGCACAAACAAATAAAAGTGTCTTTTCATGTGCCGAGGCATCCTTGTGAAGTTGCAAGGCTTTAATTGGAATTGATATTATTAGCATAGAATTTGAATGATTGCGAGTCTTCCTCAGCTTTGCTGTGATCTACTGAGGCTGGAGACATTACAGAGAATAAAAAAATGTTTTGCTTTTTTCAGTTATTGACTCCAATGCCTGAGATGTCCACAACATGTTCACTAAGGATGATTATAGCCATTCTGGAAAACTTTCTCTGTATGCAGATAGAATCAGTACTTATGTGTTTCTTGAAGCAGTAGTTCTGCACCTGCGCAGTACGCTGCGGACAACATGGACTTGATTGACAGCGACGCTTCACGCAGGCGCAGTAAGGACGACCTCGAGGTTGGCTTCTGTACCAGCGGGGACACTGGGCCATGCTGTTGGGACATGTCGGCTTCAAGGGGCTGGAGAAAGCCCCAGGTAAGTACTGTACAATGGGGTTCAGAAGTTTGGGCAACCTTGTTAATCGTCATGATTTTACCGTATAAATTGTTGGTTGTTACGATAAAAAATATCAGTTAAATATATCATATAGGAGACACGCACAGCAAAGCACATAGCACTCTCTGCTGCAACTCACTGGCTCACGATCACATGACCAGCTGCATGGGGTTCAGGGACCAAGGGGGCCCCATGTCCATGACATAATTATGCACAGGCTGCTCTAGAATTATTTTGTAATGGTGGCAGGTGAGCTATGCAGGTGCTGGTTTCACTAGGGTGGGAGCTTGGCATATGCGGTGTGGCCATGCGTGGGAATATGGGCGTGGTCATAATGGGTTATGGGTGGACCCAAATGTATATGAAATAAGTAGCAGTGTTATTCACAGACAGTGGGTCTGCCCAGATAAACTTTAGATAAAATAATCAAGTAGTTAAATGCCTTATGATATTTCACTGCTAAATAAAAATATTATGTAGTCACACACCTCTAGATAAAATAATTACCGGTAAGGAGTCAGGTGCCTTACAATGAGCAAATAACATTTTAATTAAATAGCTTTGCTATGTTCTTTGCTGGGCTATTTCCTGGGTGCTTTGCTGTGCAGTTTGCTGGGTGCTGGGCTGGGGGCTTTGCTATGTGCTTTGCTGGGCTATTTCCTGGGTGCTGGGTGCTATGCTGTGCAATTTGCTGGGTGCTGGGCTGGGGGCTTTGCTATGTGCTTTGCTGGGCTATTTCCTGGGTGCTGGGTGCTATGCTGTGCAATTTGCTGGGTGCTCGGCTGGGGGCTTTGCTATGTGCTTTGCTGGGCGCTGGGTTCTTTGCTGTGCAATCCTGGGTGCTGGGTTCTTTGCTGTGCAATTTGCTGGGTGTTGGGCTGGGGGCTTTGCTAGGCACTTTGCTGGGCTATTTCCTGGGTGCTGGGTTCTTTGCTGTGCAATTTGCTGGGGGCTTTGCTAGGCACTTTGCTGGGCTATTTCCTGGGTACTGGGTGCTTTGCTGTGCAATTTGCTGGGTGCTGAACTGGGAGCTTTGCTGGGCAATTTGCTGGGTGCTGGGCTGAGGGCTTTGGTGGGCAATTTGCTGGGTGCTGGGCTGGGGGCTTTGGTGGGCTATTTGCTGAGTGCTGGGTGCTTTGCTGTGCAAGTTGCTCGGTGCTGGGCTGGGGGCTTTGCTGGGCTATTTGCTGGGTGTTGGGCTGGGGGCTTTGCTGGGCTATTTGCTGGGTGCTTTGCTGGGCTGGGGGCTTTGCTGGGCTATTTGCTGGGTGCTTTGCTGGGAAATTTGCTGGGTGCTGGGCTGGGGGCTTTGGTCTGCTATTTGCTGAGTGTTTTGCAAATTGCTCGGTGCTGGGCTGGCGGATTTGCTGGATAATTTGCTGGGCTGGGGGGCTTTGCTGCACTATGTGCTGGATGCTAAGCACTTTGCTGTGGTGCTGGGCTGGGGGCTTTGCTGGGCTGGAGGGCTTTGTTGTGCTATGTGCTGGATGCTAAGCACTTTGCTGTGCAATTTGCTTGGTGCTGGGCTGGGGGCTTTGCTGGGCTGGAGGGCTTTGCTGTGCTATGTGCTGGATGCTAAGCACTTTGCTGTGCAATTTGCTTGGTGCTGGGCTGGGGGCTTTGCTGGGCAATTTGCTAAGCGGCGTAGGCACTTTGCTGGGCTGGAGGGCTTTGCTGTGCTATGTGCTGGATGCTAAGCACTTTGCTGTGCAATTTGCTTGGTGCTGGGCTGGGGGCTTTGCTGGGCAGCGGCATAGGCACTTTGCTGGGCTGGGTGCTGCCTCGCTGGGTAGTAGGGCTGGTCGCCACACTACCGCTACTCACAGACCTCAGATCAGTGATGACCGGAGAGAGGCAGGGCGCACATTACCGGCCGGGATGCGGTACAGAGACAAGGGTCAAGGCTGGCAATGCTGATGCTCGATGTAAGCATTCATTCTGTCACTGCGGTGACAGACAGACCTGTGAATTCTAACAAGGACACAGGAAACAAACGAGGACACAGGGGGACAAAAAGGGGCATGGATGAGGACATGAGGTGGGCAATAAAGGACACAAAGGGGAATGGAGGAGGACACAAGGGGGACAGAGGCGGACACATGGAGGACACACGAGGATTACCCCTCCCCCCAGTTGCTTAGAGTAACGCCTTTTTTGTTTTACATAAAAACACCCTGCTCTTTATGATTAATATGTTCTCTACCACAGCAAAGGAAAAAAAGATGCCTATATAGGATTAATTCATTAAATTAATGATATAACAGTCATGAACCAGTTGAGTAGTCAAATTGTAATCAGTTTATTGTGGACATATCCTTTAAAAACAGTTAAAATCCAAAATGATTAAAATCTCCCTGAAAGCTGTAGGTAAACATCACCCCTCCCAAACAGGTGCTATAATGTCGAGCGTCAAAAAACGTGCATCTATTGAATCAACTGGGACCAATCTAGATCAGTGTTTAGCCAAAGACAAGACAAAAATACAAATATCAAAAAATAGTGCTACACAAATCATCACTCCAATGTAATACAATCACAAACAACGATATCCACGCTGTAAAATAAATTGTCACGTGTAAAGTGCAATAGTGCTGTATAGAAAGTGTATGAAGATTGGCTCATCAGGCTGTCTCCCTGTCCCTCTCCTGGTGCCATTTCCTGGTGAGCCAATCTTCATACATTTCTATACAGCACTATTGCATTTTATTTTACCCTGTACTGTATTTCTGGTATCTACCTAGTCCTGCACTATTGCGTGACAATTTTACAACGAGGATGTCGTTGTTTGTGATTGTATTACATTGGAGTGATGATATGTGTAGCACTATTTTTTGCAATTTGTATTTTTGTCTTGTCTTTGGGTAAACACTAATCTAGATTGGCCCCAGTTGATTCAATAGATGGACGTTTTTTGACACTCGACATTAAAGCACCTGTTTAAGAGGGCTGATGTTTACCTACAGCTTTCAGGGAGATTTTAATCATTTTGGATTTTAATTGTTTTTAATGGATTTGTCCACAATAAACTGATTACAATTTGACTGCTCAATCATTGGTTCATGACTGTTATATCATTTATTTAATGAATAAACCCTATATAGGCACCTTTTTTTTTCTTTGTTGTGGTAACTTATTTATTAGCCCTAAAGGGTTTACCAATAATTTAGCACTGTGAAGTGCATGCTCCTGTTTATGGTAGTTAAGATACGTTCTCATTGACAGGGAGCCTTTTCAAGGTGGTACATCTTCTGTAAAGCTGTACACAGGTGCGTAACAATAGACCCTGCAAGGGATGCAGCCGCAGGGGGGGCCAGAAGCCACAGGGGACCCCGTGGGGGGAGAAGTTTCTTTTCTCTGTCCTGAGAGACTGACAGCTAAGGGCACCGAGAGAAAAAAAACTTTCTGCTCTCCACACAATTGTTCTAATGACTGAATCTGCTAAGGCATCATACAACGTTTTGCTGACAAAGATTTGTAGACAGTCTCTATTCAGTGTGCAGCAGGCTCTTGTGTATGGTGCCCAGCCCACAACCTCTTGACTCCCGTGTGTGTCTGTATGTGAGAAAACATGCACATTTTATTACAGAAGCTTATGTCATTGATAGAGAAAATGTTCCCAGTGCTTCACTGTTGTCTGTTTATATCTGCATGGGGAAAACACATTCAAGAGTGTACTAGCCAATTGAAAAACATTGGTTCTCAATTTACCTGTGCAGAAAGTGAGGGTGGAGGAGGGGGCTCCATCCAAAGTTTTGCAGGGGGGGCCCAGTGATTTCTAGTTATGCCCCTGGCTATACATAATACAAAACAAATAGAAGGGAGCAAAGAGACATGAGACTGTATGATCAGGACATCCAGCAATACAAATACAGACATTGTTGATGTGTGGTGTGAGACATCCCCAATTCTGGTACGTGTTCATATGATAATTTCAGCATAAGAAACACTAGGAGGAGGTCCCTGCCCTTGCAAGCTTGCAATCTAGAGGGTAGTGGGTTGGAGACATTGGGGAAGGAGACACAGGAGTTAGCATTCATTTTTGTTCTTTCATAAAGGGCTCTTAGGTATTCTATAGAATGCCTAGGCAAAGTACATAATATGTTAAAACGAAAGAAGGCATTTTGTACTTTACCTGAAACAATTTAAAAGGACAATATTGATTAACCTGTTTTGTTCAATTGAAATAGGAAATGTTTGGATAGTGTTGGTGTATACATTTCACTGCTTATCTATTTGATTACTGTTATCTAGAGATGTAGCGAACGGTTCGCCGGCAAACGGTTCCAGGCGAACTTTGGTGGTGCGCGTTCGCCTGCAGCAGGCGAACTTTTGCGGAAGTTCGATTCGCCCCATAATGCACTATGAGCGTCAACTTTGACCCTCTGCATCACAGTCAGCAGGCACATTGTAGCCATTCAGGCTACACTAAGCCCTGGAGCCCCCCTCCCCCCCCCCCCCTTATATAAGGCAGGCTGCGGCGGCCATTAGCCTCACTCGTGTGCCTGCTAGAGACAGACTAGGGACAGCTGCTGCAGACTTGTTCTCCTAGGGACAGATTAGTTAGGTTCTTGGCTGCTTCGCTTGCTCCTGGCTGATTATTATTGTTTTGATAGCACCCCTCAATAGCTCTTGTCAGAGCTAATCCTGTTCTTTTTTTTTTTTTTTTTGGAGTGTGTGTCAAACTGACACTTTTGTTGCAACACAGGCTTGCTAATTCATAGTGTGTGTGCCACTGCCAGCAGCCCAGCACATTTAGTGGCTACCTGTGTGTGTGACAGGGAGCTGCACATTGTACTGCCCAGTACTGCATATACCCAGTACCTGTTGTGTTTACTTAACCCACCTCATCACTGCATATACCTAGCTTTCTGTTGAGTGAACCCAGCTCACTGCATCTAACTACCTGTTGTGTTGAGTAAACCCAGCTCACTGCATCTAACTACCTTTACTGTTCAGTGAACCCACCTCACTGCATATAACTATCTTTATTGTTGAGTGAACCCACCTCACTGCATATAACTACCTTTACTGTTGAGTGATCCCACTTCACTGCATCTAACTACCTTTACTGTTTAGTGAACCCACCTCACTGCATATAACTACCTTTACTGTTCAGTGAACCCACCTCACTGCATCTAACTACCTTTATTGTTCAGTGAACCCAGCTCATTGCATCTAACTACCTGTTGTGTTGAGTGAACCCAGCTCACTGCATACAACTACCTGTTGTGTTGAGTGAACCCACCTCACTGCATCTAACTACCTGTTGTGTTGAGTGAACCCAGCTCACTGCATATATAATTACCTTTACTGTTCAGTGAACCCACCTCACTGCATCTTACTACCTTTACTGTTCAGTGAACCCACCTCACTGCATATTATTATTATTATTATTATTTAGTATTTATATAGCGCCAACATATTACGCATATTATTATTATTACATATATTATTATTATTATTTAGTATTTATATAGCGCCAACATATTACGCATATAACTACCTGTTGTGTTGAGTGAACCCACCTCACTGCATCTAACTACCTGTTGTGTTGAGTGAACCCAGCTCACTGCATATATAACTACCTTTACTGTTCAGTGAACCCACCTCACTGCATCTAACTACCTTTACTGTTCAGTGAACCCACCTCACTGCATCTAACTACCTGTTGTGTTGAGTGAACCCAGCTCACTGCATCTAACTACCTGTTGTGTTGAGTGAACCCAGCTCACTGCATTTAACTACCTTTATTGTTGAGTGAACCCACTTCACTGCATATAACTACCTTTACTGTTCAGTGAACCCAGCTCACTGCATATTACTATCTGTTGTGTTGAGTGAACCCACCTCACTGCATTTAACTACCTTTATTGTTGAGTGATCCCACCTCACTGTATATAACTACCTTTATTGTTGAGTGAACCCACCTCACTGCATATAACTACCTTTACTGTTCAGTGAACCCACCGCACTGCATCTAACTACCTTTATTGTTCAGTGAACCCAGCTCACTGCATCTAACTACCTGTTGTGTTGAGTGAACCCAGCTCACTGCATATAACTACCTGTTGTGTTGAGTGAACCCAGTTCACTGCATATAACTACCTGTTGTGTTGAGTGAACCCACCTCACTGCATCTAACTACCTTTACTGTTCAGTGAACCCTCCTCACTGCACCTAACTACCTGTTGTGTTGAGTGAACTAAGCTCACTGCATATATAACTACCTTTACTGTTGAGTGAACCCAACTCACTGCATATAACTACCTTTATTGTTCAGTGAATCCACCTCACTGCATATAACTACCTGTTGTGTTGAGTGAACCCAGCTCACTGCATCTAACTACCTGTTGTGTTGAGTGAACCCAGCTCACTGCATCTAACTACCTGTTGTGTTGAATGAACCCAGCTCACTGCATATATAACTATCTTTACTGTTCAGTGAACCCAGCTCACTGCATATTACTACCTGTTGTGTTGAGTGAACCCACCTCACTGCATATAACTACCTTTATTGTTGAGTGATCCCACCTCACTGCATTTAACTACCTTTATTGTTGAGTGAACCCACTTCACTGCATATAACTACCTTTACTGTTCAGTGAACCCACCTCACTGCATATAACTAACTGTTGTGTTGAGTGAACCCTTCTCACTGCATATACCTAGCATCCCCCGAGATGGACAAAATGGACAAACCAGGTAGAGGAAGAGGTAGAGGCAGACCCAGAGGAAGGCCACCTGGCACCGGCAGGTCTGTGCGAGGTGGTGTTGCTGTGATTTCGTGTGGACCTGGCCCAAAATACAGTACTCAGAAGAAGGCATGTGCCATCACTTCCCAAGATCAGGACGTGCTTGACTATTTAACACAGAACACCTCATCTCCCGCAGCCAGTGCCACCAGCGCTAGTACAAGCACCACATCCGCTGCATTTGACACTTCGCAGGAGTTATTTGGTGGTGGTGGTGGTGAAATCACTGATTCACAGCCACTACTGCAACGACAAGAAGAAGGCGCAGGTACACCACCTTATACGTCTGAGTTAGGTGGCGATAGTATGGACGTAACGTGTGAGGAGGGGGATGATGAACCACCTGAAGTTGGTGCAGTTGTGGAGGTGTCTGAGGAAAGCGAAGCTGGGCAGGAGGATTATGATGACGATTATACGGATGCCATGTATGTTCCAAGTAAAGGAGATGACCAGGGGGACAGTTCAGAGGGGGAGTCAGAGAGGAGTAGGAGGAGACGACTCCATGATAGAAGCAGAGGGAGCTCGTCCTCAGAAACAGCTGGGGGCAGTGTCCAGCGCCATGTATCGCCAGCTATGGACACCCAGCCAACATGCCCTTCAACCTCAGCTGCTCATGCCACCGTAGTGCCATCATCCCAGGGGGGCTTAGCGGTTTGGAAATTTTTTAACATGTGTGTCTCAGATCGGAGCAAAGCCATATGTTCTCTCTGCCAGCAAACATTGAGCCGTGGAAAGGCCAACTCTCACGTAGGGACAAGTGCCTTACGAAGGCACCTGGAGAAAAGGCACAAACAGCTATGGCAAGAACACCTGAGGAAAAGCAGCACCCAAAAGACAAGCCACCCTCCTTCTCCTCTTCCTCCTTCCAGTGCATCATCTTCATCCGCTTTCTCCCTTGCACCTTCACAGCCACCCTCCTCCACACCGCCTCTGCCCTTGAGCGGTTCCTTCTCCTCTGCCCACAGCAGTACCCAGCTGTCCATAAAGGAAGTATTTGAGCGTAAGAAGCTAATGTCTGCCAGTCACCCTCTTGCCCGGCGTCTGACAGCTGGCATGGCGGAACTATTAGCTCGCCAGCTATTACCATACAAGTTGATGGAGTCAGAGGCTTTCCGTAAGTTTGTGGCCATTGTTACACGGCAGTGGAAGATACCAGGCCGCAATTATATTTCACAAAAGGCCATACCCAAACTGTACCGTGCAGTTGAGAGGCAAGTGGTGTCATCTATTGCGAAGAGCGCTGGGTCAAGGGTCCACCTGACCACAGATGCCTGGTCTGCCAAGCACGGGCAGGGCCGCTACATTACGAACACAGCCCTTTGGGTCAACCTGGTGACCGATGGCAGCAAGCAGGGAGTATGTGGCTGCGCAGCGGACCGACTTGTCACACCTCCACGGCTTGCAGGCAGGCCTCCTGCCACCTCCTTTCCGCCTGCTACATCCTCTTCGCTGTCGTCATCCTCTTCAAAAGCTGTCACCCAGTACCTGTATAATTACAGTAGAAGGACACAATCTGGGAAGATGGGGATGTTGTGGCCCAACAACTGGACACTGATGCGAAATGCATGCAGGGTCATGGAGCACTTTGAGGAGGTGACCAAACTGGTGAGTCGCGCTGAGGGCACCATCAGCGACTTGATCCCCTACTTACTTTCTGGAGCGTGCCATGGGTGGATACAGCTGTGGAGGAGCGTGAACGAGAACAGTTATGGCAGGAGGAGTCGTGGGAGCGATTTTCATCCGAACCAGAGGTTTCCTCAGCACCTGCGGCAGCACAGACGGGGGAGGAGGAGGAAGAAGAGAAGTGGTGTGGGGAAGGAGAGGAGTCAGATTCTGATGATGATGAGGAAGGTGTTTCTGTGGAGGAGGAAGAGGCGGCTGAAGAAGAACAACCGCGGCAGCCGTCACAGGCAGCTTCTGCTGCTCCACGTTCCCGTGGTATTGTTCGTGGCTGGGGGGAGGAAGTGGAGTTGCGTGCCATCACTGAGGAAGAGCAAGAGGAGATGGAGAGTACGTCTGCATCCAGCTTTGTGCCGATGGCCTCTTTCATGTTGTCCAGCCTGTTGAGGGACCCCCATATCAAAAAACTCAAGGCGAATGACCTGTACTGGGTGGCCACGCTACTAGACCCTCGGTATAGGCACAAAGTGGTGGACCTGTTACCAACTCAACACAAGGCAGAAAGGATGCAGCACTTGCAGAACAAGCTGTCAATGATGCTTTACAATGCATTTAAAGAGAATCTGTATTGTTAAAATCGCACAAAAGTAAACATACCAGTGTGTTAGGGGACATCTCCTATTACCCTCTGTCACAATTTCGCTGCTCCCCGCCGCATTAAAAGTAGTCAAAAACAGTTTTAAAAAGTTTGTTTATAAACAAACAAAATGGCCACCAAAACAGGAAGTAGATTGATGTACAGTATGTCCACACATAGAAAATAGATCCATACACAAGCAGGCTGTATACAGCTTTCCTTTTGAATCTCAAAAGATCATTTGTGTGTTTACCTTCTTTCCCCTGCTTCTCTCATGCACTGAAGTGACAGGCTTCCTGCAGACAGCTCTGCCTGTGCCTGTGTTTGTAATTCCTCAGTATGTGTCAGCCAGCTACTTTCACAGCCTAACAGAGGAGGATTTTTATCCAGCTCTCTTCTATCACTGATAAGATAGCAGAGACGCTGCTGGCTTATGTAAATACACACACACTGGAGTGTGCATAGAGGGGCCTGGAGACTGTGCATAAACATACCAGCACGGAAGAGTTGGCAGCCTTCCAGACACAGGCCGACAAGTCTGACAGGGGAAAGATACATTGATTTATTACAGAGACAGTTATAGTAGAAAGTGCTGCTGTAAGGCAGAGCACATTAGAACAGCTTTAGGAACTTGTAGGATGGTAGAAAAAACGTTGTAATTTTTGGTACAGAGTCTCTTTAAGGGTGATGTGGCAGCACAACGCAATCAAGGTACCACTGGCAGTAACCCTTCTCCTCCAAAGTCCACGCAGGCAAGGACAGGATGCTCCAGCGATCTCAGGGTGATGTCGGACATGCGGACATTCTTTAGTCCAACTCCTGGCCATAGTCCTTCCGGATCCACCCTCCACCAACGCCTGGACCAGCAGGTAGCCGACTACCTGGCCTTGAGTGTGGATGTAGACACTGCGAGCAGCGACGATTAACCCTTGGACTACTGGTTGCGCAGGCTTGACCTGTGGCCAGAGCTGTCCCAATTTGCCATACAACTTCTCTCTTGCCCTGCCGCAAGCGTCCTGTCAGAAAGGACCTTCAGTGCAGCTGGAGGCATTGTCACTGAGAAGAGAAGTCGACTAAGTCATGACAGTGTTCAGTTCCTGGCCTTTATTAAAATGAATGAGGCATGGATCACGGATGGCTACTGCATGACCGAAGACTAAGTCAGTCCCCACACACAGCATCTCTGCCTGCAGGCCGCTTGCCTTCTCCGCCACCACCAACAGGGTCCAGGACTCTAGGCGGATTCCTGAATTTTTAAGGCCACTACACTAGCAGCGGCCGCTACACTAATTTTTCTGGTGCGTGTACATGCCTGCCTAATTTTTCTGGCTGCACTGCCGGCGGCTGCAACAAAAAAACAAAAGGCATGTACATGTGCCCATCCCACTTCGCGATCATTACCTTGTCGCGGTGAATGGGCTTGCGTATCACAATGAAGCAATGACCGCCGGCTATTTGAGTGTCTCGGGTGGGGGTGGGACACAAAAGATAATAAGGTCGTTGCTTCATTGTGGTCAGACCAAATTTGATCAGCTGGACAGTCACTGTTGTTCTATCATTGAGCTACCACAGCCCGGCGACCATATGGGCTTAAATACCGCCACGGCCTACACTCTCGCCACGGTGCGCACCAGTCCAGCACGGCCGTCACTACGCAAACAGCTGTTTGCGGTGCGTTACACAGTGAGTTTGGTGTGTCAGTGTGAAGCAGAACTCTAATTACACTCCCTGATTGATGTATACACATGCAAGATGTTTTAATGCACTTTAGGCTTGCAATTTAGCATTCAATGTGATTTCTGCCCTTAAAACGCTGCTTTGCGTCAAATCCAGATTTTTCCCCGGGACTTTGGCCATGTATCCCACTCCGCCATGCCCCCCTCCAGGTGTTAGATCCCTTGAAACATCTTTTCCATCCCTTTTGTGGCCAGCATAATTTTTTCTATTTTTCAAAGTTCGCCTCCCCATTGAAGTCTATTGCGGTTCGCGAACTTTTCTGCGAACCAAACCTTCCGCGAAGGTTCGCGAACCGAAAATCAGAGGTTCGGGACATCACTGCTGTTATCTAATTCCTTTCACATTTTTCTGACAGCAGTCTGCTGAAAGTCTGACAGCAGACTCAGCCTTGAGGGGAGGGGGGAAATTCCCTCACAGTGTATCTGTTAACTCTGTGTGTCCAGACCAGAGAGCTCAGTCAGAGACAGACAGAACTTTCTCTCACAGAGAGCAGATGAAATGTATCTTATGTGCAACATAAACATTTGTATACTGTAGTGTGTGAAACCTGATACCCGTTTTCATATAATCTGCTTCAATATTACACTATTCTTGGCATGTCAAGTTGCAGAGATTCATACAGATTCATACCTCTGCAAATGAGACATTCCAAAGTAGCTAAAATCTACACACAGTGATTT
This sequence comes from Hyperolius riggenbachi, assembly GCF_040937935.1. Lineage (NCBI taxonomy): Eukaryota > Metazoa > Chordata > Amphibia > Anura > Hyperoliidae > Hyperolius > Hyperolius riggenbachi. Next base: position 78,386,118 of record NC_090646.1, on the reverse strand, counting down.
AAAGCTTTTGCCTCTGATGTGGAGTTAAGTGGAGGTAAATAAAACAAATTTAGATTGATATATTGTGACTCAATTGAGTTTTTTATTTTCGAGGGAGGTAAGTCCACCTGAACATCCCTCTCTTTTAGACGGTTTTTAAACATTTTTATTCTACTCTGGCGCCTCTGTACAGGCTTTTGCTGAAATTTTGCCTCTGATATTTAACATGAAAAGTAGGAAAATGTTTACACAGCTACTTAGACATTATTTGTACATTGTCATTTTAGAACACTTGGGTATTGATAATGTTCCTTTAAGCATTTTATAAAATGGCTGGAGTTTGTACTTTGCCTGTAACATATACATCTTATATCGTCTGCACTGGCTGCTGTGTCTACACTTTCCTCTTAAAACCTTCTCTTCATATTTGAAGGATATATGATGCCATTGGGCCTTCGTGTTCCTTATTTGTTTCTTCTGTTCTTAATATTACAGGCACTATCTGCATGGATCACTTGTAATGCTGCAAACAGTAAATCTGGATAAAGCTGAGACGAAGGCTGGATATTCCATTTGGCCTTCTCGCTGCTGAATGTGAATGAGAAGCTTGTTTAGTCTACAGTGTTAATTTATATTGCAGGAATATTCTCAGGAGACATGGTGCAGAATGAGTGACAGAGTAAAGTCTGCCCTAAAAACTGAAGAACAGTAAAGAGATTGTTCTACTCTACAAGCAGCACTTTGGCTAAGTGGTTAACCCCCTTGCCTTGCAGTACTTTGGTCTTGGGTTGAATTTCTATTAGGGACACACACCGCAAGGAGATAGGATACTTTAAGGGCTTCTTTTGGGTACTTGATGTTCTTCATAACCTCAAGGTAGCATACTATTAGGGTAGGAAATTCTGCCCCTAATGGCTTCAATTCGCTAAGCATTACCCAACATTTTGTAAAATGTCAATTCATTAAAGAACAAGCGACACCCATGCTAACCTAGAAATAAAAAACACATATATAAGTAGATAAATACTACTTCTACTTACATAACAGATGTATTGTGCTATCCACGTAATGATTCCTGTGAATTTTATAAAGGAAAAGCAGAAAATCCTATTCTAGGCAGTGGCCATCTTACCAAGCTAATGCTGACATCATATCCTCTCTGACTCTTGTTTTTCCCCCTCCTTTCTCTTGCTCATTGTGTATTCATTAGCTGCCCTCCTCCCAGAGTCTTTTTTTTTTATTTACACATCCAATCACTGAGTCACCTCAGCCTTGCTTGTAAACACAAGTGATCAGCTAGGCAGGGAAATAAATGTAAGAGGAGGAATATATTATAGATAAAAAGAACTCCCAGCATTCAACTATTTGGCACTGTTTGGCACTAGGGCCAGTGCTCCTATAGTATGTAATAACTCCAAACCATAACAGCAGAAAAAAGTTTTGAATGCAGGATTACCATCTTTATCACTTAATACACTCAGACCAGTTGCTGTTGAAATTTGATTTTTATGGTGACAATCCTGCTTTAAGGCTGTTACCACGTGGAAAACGGAAATTACTGACTACTAGTGAGGTTAATTACCGACGTGAGGCCTGAGGAAGTCTGGAAGCAACTAGTACAGTATTTCCACGGAAATCCAATTTCCAATTTCCGTTTTTCTGATTTCCCAGGGGTCCTTTTTTGGTAATTTTTTGCATTCCCTAATTGGCCAATATTTCCGAGTTGACTCTGCATTCTCTGATTGGTCAAATGCTTCCAAGTTCTGTGTTGGGGCTAAAATTACTGAGTTGCGGTAATGCAAAATCTGATTTCCGTTTGGAAATGCAGACATTTTTTCTGAGGAATCCAAGTGAGCATCACTAATCGTGAGTTAAGACAGATGAGGAGAGATACATCATGAGTAAAGACCTACAGTCAGGGCTGGTTCACACTGGGGCTCTGTGACGCTTACGTGGTCCCCGAGAAAACCGCAAATGCGTCATTTGAGTTACAAGCGCACATTCCCTTGCAATACAAAAATGTAATCTTAAACCAACTCCCCCCTCCCTTCTCCCTGGCTCTGCTAGCAATCACTGGAAGTTTTTTTAATTACAGAACCTTCCACCCAGGTGTGAGAAGCTTTCTCCTAGCTCCCATGAGACCCCTTAGAAGGTTTATAGTCTCATCCATCAGATCAGGTCAGATATGAGTTTGACAGAACCAATTTAAGGGATCCTTTCCAAGACAGCCCGTGACCAATCTCAGCAGGGCTTGTCACCTCTCTGTATAACTGGGGAGTTCAAAAGGAAATCCCATCTCCCCAGCTGGTTGCTATAACTGCATGGTTAACTGTAATCTATAAAATAATCCATAAACTTCTGTATTTATCATATTTCCTGTATTGCAAAGCTGCCAGGTCCTTCACATTCGCAGAGTGTGTTGGACTTTACGTGACACTAGACCTGAGGGATTTTCAACAACTTGGATCTCCCAGAACTAGTGCTACAAAGGTTGGAATTAAAAAACTGTGCTTTGAGTCATCCATGGTCCTCATGTTTAGTATCAGAAAATTCGTAAATTTATGCTGAGGATGAATATCAATCATATGTCTCCGTTGGGAGACATGGGCGCCGGAAATTGGCAGAACCAGGATTCTGCCACATTTTGTGTATCTGGGACAGGACTTGCCCCTATTCAAATGAAACTGGGCTGGACTTGGACGTGTCATAACCCACATGACACATAACCCTCCCAACTACAGTGAGGGTTAAAACACAATGACACACTGAGCCCAGGGTCCTATATCTTTAATCCGACGTCGAAATACCATCAATCGACGGCCAGCTGGACAGTGGCAAATTGCTTTGGATCACTTCTAACAATGGCCTCTGGCCGCATGGCAGTTGGCCATCTTGGACTTTTCTCCAAAGACTTTCGATTGCTGCATGGACTACCAATACCGGTATTTTGAACTGTATTATAAGACATTCTATTTCCTTTTTCACCTCTACTCATTTCTATCACCCAGTCTGTTCTGACTGACAGGTATATTTACCCATTGGTTGTAAAGTATATTTGTGTGTATAGTTTTAGAATAAAACTAACAATTTTATTGTTCAGTCTTGAACTTGTTTCTGGTATCTGATCATTGCTACAAGGAATCTGCCCTCCGAAGAGTAGTGTTGGGCGAACACCTGGATGTTCGGGTTCGGGTCCGTTCTGCCGAACATGGGCCAGATGTTCGGCATGTTCGGCCCGAACCCCGAACTCAATGGAAGTCAATGGGACCCCCGAACATGCCGCTTTTGGGGGCCCTATGGGGTCGCAGGCATAAGTAGGGAGCATGCCCCGATCGCGGGGGGGGGGGGTCGGAAATTCCCCCCACCCCCTCCGCTAGCGCTCCCCCCTCTGCCCGCTTCCCCATAAAAAAAGTTTGCGGAAAGTTAATAGTACCTGGTGTGGCTGGCTGGCTGCTGGCAGTGACTACTAGGAGACGCGTTGAGGCCGGGCAGCGGGCGGTTCAGCGGTAGTACCCTTGTGGTACTTCCGCCCTTTCTCTGACCTCACGTCCTCTACGTGATGACGCATACGAGGGTACGCGTCACCCGTCATGAGTGGCTCCAGCCTCAATTGCATTCCCGCGGCTATGAGCGTGCTCCACATACACAGTTGAAATATGTGGTCGAGGCCTGGGCCACGAATGCGCAGTAGCCCACCATAGGGCTCAGTCGGACAGCTTTCAGAGGGGCTCAGCAGCTGAACAGAGTGGACCGGAAGGACAGCTAGGAAGCTGAAGGAGTACATGGGGCTGGAAGAAGCCCCTGCTAAGTTACACAATGACCACCCTTGGGTCACTTAACCCATTAGCAGCTTCAATAGAGTTATCTCGTTTGAGATAAGTGCACTGCAGTCTGCTTTTGACCTCAGTAGGCAGAATGTGTTGTGCTGTAAAATCTTGGAGTGCTTTGATCTCTCTCTCTCTACTAGCAGAAAATATAGAAACTGAAAGCAGAAGTCTTCCGTTATAGTCTCACCCTGCCCCCTAGTGACAAGTGGCCATAAATACACATTACAGCAGTACTAATTAGAAGCAAGGGACTTTAACAAATAAGAAATAAAAAACGTGCTAAAATAAATTGGCCTAGAGCACTTTCAAGCCTCTACAAAAATTGGCTGCTAAAGGGTAAATGTTCCCTGTAAAGGCAACCTTGACTGAGTTTAATTCTGCATGTGTACATAACTGAAAGAGAGGAGCAACCACTGTGACCCCTGCTTCCATGTCACACTTTCTGCTGTCACTGTCCCTCCTCCCATAAAGATTTTCAAAAGTTGGGATTTTCCCACCAAACCAGTCAAACCAGCACAATAATAAAAGTATGGGAATGCATAATCTCCAAATTGTGAAGGTTTATAAAATATATCAAACAAGGTTGACATAAAGCAATCTCATGGAACGCCAGACAAATGGCTCGCTGAGAACTGTAATCCTGTAATTTAGACAGGTGTTTTACAAGGACAAAGTGATGGATGGCGAGAACAATGCTTCGTTTAGAATATGTTTACATTCTCCTAAAGGCTTTGAAGTATTTTATAATACTGCAGTCCCACCAGCCATGGTCGTGTATTGTTCGCGATGAATGTCACGTGGGTGTGCTCCCAGGTCGTCACAAATCACAGAACAATGGTTGGCCGCACAGCTTTGTACATGTCATGTCAGGTGACACAATGGCACTTTCACTATCAAACATGACATCAAATAGCCGATCCCTCCTTCTTTAAAATATGTCTATTACAATAATCCTGTAAAACCCCAATAATACAAGCTACCTGTGTTGTCATATCTACGGCTTTGCTAAAAAGAAGCAATCTTTCGTGAACTGCTTGAAATATACTAAACATCTAGCCAGACACATACATTGCAATTTGCTCAATTTATTTCATTCCAATTTCATTTAAAAGCCAAGAAAATTATGCACTTTGACTTCTGGATATGGACTATACAGTATATTCTCAAGTAAAAAGAAAAAAACAAGATTTTATGCTCCTAAAATGCCCCTCAAAGCAAAATTTTTGTTTATACTCAATTCATATCTTTGTACCTGAAGTCTAGTGGCTCCCCCCCTCCCTCTCCTATAGAGTGTTCCCTTGAGTGGCCGCCCTCCCTCCTTCCCCTCAGCATCCCCTAACTGTAGAGTAATAGCAGCAAAGGTGGTAGAAGGACAATCTCACTTGATCCAGGGCCGGATGATTTTGCCCTGTGACTCTTTGGGGGAGATTTATCAACGCATTACCGACAGTTTTTTCTTCTTAATCTGTTCTAACCAGCAGGGAGAACAGTTTTGCATGATAATAAGAACCTTCTTAAAGCGGAATATAACCCTGCATTTCAACTTTGCTCTAAAACATTATTTACAGTATATTATATGCAACCAGCATTTTTTTTTACTAGACCAGCATTGGAAGGGTTACACAGGGCTTTAAAGTTCCTGGAGATTTCTGCAGACGCATCCGAACCTGAAATAGATACATTTTGTTTACATAAATGTATCTAAGTGTTGAATGTGACTCATCTCTCTCACTGAGAAGGAGCTTGGAGGACAGCCAAAGAGTGTGTAACATTTCTCAATAGATACATTTGACTAAATAGAATGTATCTATCTGAACTTCTGCATATCTCTCCACGACTTTAAACCTCTGTGTTTACCCTTCCAATGCTGGTCTAGTAAAAAAAAAAAATGCTAGTTGCATATAATATGCTGTAAATAATGTTTTAGAGCAAAGTTGAAATGCAGGGTTATATTCCGCTTTAAATCCTAGGTATCCTTGCTTGGCTTACAAGGGCGAAAAGGGATAATTTGCATATTTAGTGGTAGTGCATTGTGGGTAACCACAAATGTCCACTTATAACTGAATTATTGCAAATGTCCTTCTGTTTTAAGAAGGCAATTACACCAAGCTTTACTTTTTCAGTAGGAGGGCTTTTTGGTTCCTTTTATCCCCCTATATATTCCTAGTAGTTTGGGTCACCCTGAGCTGCTTGGTTACTCTGTTGTACTGGTCCAAGCCCTATTTCAAACAGCTTTATCAATCCCTGCCATGTACTGATGAAGACCAAAAGTCTGAAACAGGCTGTCTGCATGTAGGTTTGGTATGGCTGTGTAAAACTTAAAGCTATAGGCTTGCTATACACCAGCAGTTCTGGATGCTTGCTTGGCTTACAAGGGCGAAAAGGGATAATTTGCATATTTAGTGGTAGTGCATTGTGGGTAACCACAAATGTTCACTTATAACTGAATTATTGCAAATTTCCTTCTGTTTTAAGAAGGCAATTACACCAAGCTTTGCTTTTTTAGTAGGAGGGCTTTTTGGTTCCTTTTATCCCCCTATACATTCCTAGTAGTTTGGGTCACCCTGAGCTGCTTGGTTACTCTGCAAATTCTAGGTAATAGTGGCAAGTTAGCATGAATTTCTGGAGCTGCACTACAGTTAAGAAAAGTGCAAATCCATCCCTAAACTGGCGCAGATTAAGAAGTGCTTAATAGCAGTTCTACAGATGTAGAACTGCTGGCTAGACATGATTGCAGATTGCAGGCTATACATGATTTGTGATGTGCTCCTCCCCCCTGCTGATTTTCTCCTCATAGCCTGCTGTTATCAATACAGCAGATGCATTGGTTACCTCAGCAACAGCAATTCCCCTCACACACTGCACTGTCTGAGAGACCTTCCTAGCTCCTCCTATTATACAGCAGTTTTAGAAGGAATCTGCACTATCTAATGATTTCTTATGATACCTGAGACAGTTCTGCACGGATTTCTAAAAACCTACCAATATTTTGTCTCAGACACTCTTGGTAAATCTGGCCCTCTGTGCCTTCCTCTAGTGTGTGCAGCTAGCAAACTATTTCCCAGTTCTGGAACTTTGGAAGTAGACAAAGAGCTACACATAGTAGGGGCGGATCCAACGAAAGGCACAGAGAGTCACAGTGCTGTGTCATCTGGCCCTGGATCAGGTTCGATTGTGCTTTTACCACATCTGCTGCCATTAGTAGACACCAGGTACATAGTATGGGGGAGGGAAGGGGAACCGCTAGAAGCCAGATATGCTGTGATGGAGTAAAGGAGGACCACTAGACACAAGGTGCACTGTATGAGGGAGGGAAGGGGAACCAATAGATACAAAGTACGCTGGATGGGGAGGGGAACAACTAGACACCAGGTATGCTGTATGAGGGAGGGAAGAAGGACCACTAGACACCAGGTACAGTAGGGGAGGAATGGGGACAGCTAAAAACCAGGTATGCTGTATGGAATAGGGAAGGGAGACCACTAACACCAGGTCCACTATATGAGGGAAGGGGGACCACTAGACACCAGGTATGCTGTATGGGAAAGAGATGAGGGACCACTAGACCACCAGGGAACTGACAGGGGGATGTGGGTGTTAAAAATAGTCAAACAATGTTTAGGGTGTCTGAAGGAAAAAATAAGTTCCTCGGTCTATGGTTGGATCAATTTATACAAGGTAGCTATTTGCCTTCTGTTTCCAACGCTCAAAAAGCAGAAGACCACATTGGGCTCTATTCACAAAACTTCTCATACATGACTTCTTTATCACCTAATTCATTTAAAAAATAAACAACCTTTCAGCACATTTACAAGCAAAATACCTGCTCAAAGTAAGTTGTTCCTGATTATGATTAACCTAATATTAATATTACTTTTCTTACCTTAATTATATTATATGTTTGCTCTTTGAGAGCCTAAAAAATGTAGCATAGATAAGGAAAAAACAGAGGAAAGCAGGTGAAAAAGCTTTGTGAGTCCTGCCCACATTGTCCAGGCTGCTACAACTACAAGGTATCCTCTCCTCATAAATGTCCCATCAAATAGCCCTTTCATAACAAGGTTTTTAAATCTTTAATTGTTCCCCAAAATAACTCTTTGTTAGTTTATTTATGTACATAGTATGTGGTATATACTACACAGTGTTATTGCTCTACGTTTCTACTTTTTTATGTATGTGTTAAGTACTAACTTGAGTTTTTTTTTCATATGGTAACATTGATTTGTAAGGGAAACACTAGAAGAACTGTATGGACTATGATTAAAGATATATTAATATTAACTGGAGTAAATTATCTTAAATATCTTCCTTTCTTACCAATGTAAAACGTTCAACACTATAAGCCTCGCTGACAGGCAGCACAAACCAATGATGATGAACAGTTAAAGTGAACCTCCGGACTGAAAATCTACTCAGCAGCACTGAATAGGCTTGGTGTTTCTTTAACAGTTTCACAGCATCAGAACTTTGTTTTTCTTACCAAAGCATCATTTTTAGCTGCATTTTTAGCTAAGCTCCACCCATCAAGAAAACTGCCCGGGCTTTTTTTCCCCTGATGCTGTGTAAAGCATGATGGCATTTCCTATGTTGTTATTCACGTTGCCTAGCAACTGGGAGGGGTGATCAGCACACAGGACAGTTGGAACTGTGTCTCATGCTCCTTGTCACCTCCTTTTAACCACAAAGATGGCTGCCCTCAGGAAATCAAACATTTGCCTCTTCTTTTAAAACAGGGTGGGTAAGAGATTATATTACCTATCTATTTTAATTAACATAACTAATGTAACTTAATGACAGTAGGTTTGTTTAGGCTGGAGTTCCTCTTTAACAACAGTAGTTATGTCCATCTAATGTGCAGACCAACAGCAGTGCTGCTAAATGCTTGTTTTAATGTATGCTGCACCTCATAATAATCTATTAGAAACATCAGCACTGACAGATTTCAGTAATGCAATTAAAAGTAGACAGGCAATAAAAGAGTTAGACACCACCAGGGGTGCTGCGTTAAATTATGCTGAACTCGATTTGGAAAATCGATCCCTCCCCGCCCTGCGGAATGAGCCCAACAGATCTGTTCCAACTGAGCAATGTGAATAGATCCTATTGAATAACATAGGATGTGTTCACATCTGTTAGGATCCGGTCCGTTACGGTCTGCTCATTGTGTATTGTGGATGAGCTATTTTTAAACGAAGCAATAAAATAGATTTTTTTTCCAGATGTGCACCACCGCTTTTTCCTCTCCTCAAGCTGGTATGACTACAGATTGGTGAGTTGCAATCCAGAGCTGGAGATTGTATCCTGCGCATTGGCTTTTCTTCTGCTGAGTTACATCCGTTACGGTGTGCTAAATGGAACATTTGTATGGCCAGTCTGAACTGATTCTAATGCATTTGTGGAAAGACTAATTAAGGTTATTATAAAAAGCTAAAGAATGGAACCCACCATTATACCAAGTAGAACATAATCAAACCCCTACTCTCCAAACATAAACCAAATCAAAGTACAACATATGGCACACAGGGACATATCAACGACATACCGTAATAAATACAGGAGCCTAGGGAACCAGAATATGTTGGTCTAACTGGCATTCCTCATGAGGTAATGACCATTCCATTATAATAATTGCTTTATAACATGGGTCTGTACAATTGCTCTAGTCCCTGCCTACAGTCATTTGTAATGTTTTGCTCATAAAGCATGTGGTGATACTCTGTGAACCTGTTCCTGTCTGCTGATACTTGTTGCTGGCTCACATAGCCTGACCTCTGCTTGAACCTATCAAATGCCTGCTGTATGCCTCAAATACTGCTTGAACCTGACTACCAATCGCCTCCTGACAACCATGACATTAGCCTGCACTCCACTACCAACCTTGTCTATTTCCTCAGGCTCCACATGAAAGCTCCTGTTCTCTTGTCACCTCTGAGGCGCAAACCTTGTGGTCTTAACTTTCTCCTGGCGGACTCAAAGCGCCAGAGCTGCAGCCACTAGGACGCGCTCTATAGGCAGTAGCAGTGTTAGGGAGACTTGCCTAAGGTCTCCTACTGAATAGGTACTGGCTTACTGAACAGGCAGAGCCAAGATCTGAACCCAGGTCACCTGTGTCAGAGGCAGAGCCCTTAACCATTGCACTATCCAACCATTAGGTCTAGTCTAGTAAAAAAGTAATTGCTAGGTCTAGTAAGACGTTTTTGGCCTGTCTTTCCTTGTAGGGTGATTGGGGAAGACCAAGGTTTCACTTAGATTTCCTCACACTGGGCTTGACCATGATGTCACCCATCTTGGATATGTCCCCAACAATAGCTCTAAAAAAAATCTAACAACTAAAAGTTGGTGTTAATCATTTGCTTAATATTTGTATGACAGGCTCCCTTTGAAACATGCAAAGGTACATTTTGTACACACTGGTATGATCACTGGGCATGGGCTGGTGTCCAGGCCCAATTCAGTGCAGTGTGTCTTTCTGGGCCCTTCTTGTCATTTTCTGCGCTGGATTTCCTTTGTCCGCAATGTTCTATTTTCTTCCTCTGTGTCTGTCGCCCTTATTCAGTTCACTTTTCTCCTAAGTTTCTCCTAGGAGATAATTTTTCATCCACTGTTTAAAATAACTTTTCAGCACTTTGCAATGGAAAAAGTACAAAAAAGTAGGTCAAAAAGTACAATCATTTTCTGAGTATTTCCTGGCTTGTTGATGTCTTAAAAGGCATTTTATTGATAAGGTGTGAGAATATCACCTCGGAAAGAACATAGGAGAAAAAATAAATTATATAAGGCCCTGTCTGTCTGCCTTTCACACCTGTATCCCAGAGGGATAGTCAGACAGGTATTTAGCCTCCTGGTTTCCCATCATGCATTGCTGTTGCATCATGAGCCTGGTCCTTTTGATGTGAACAGGTACTTGAGTTTCCTGATAATATCCTGATCCTGTGTTTTTCTGCATATAGTAATTCTGGTTACCCGTTGACTGGCCTAAGCCTTCTATGATTCTATTTGGTTAAACCCTGCCTTATTCTATAGGATAGATTCCAACTGTCCGTCTTTCACAGGGACAGCCCTTCTTTGGGAACCAAATCCCCTTGTCCATCTTTCTTCCTCATTTGTGCCACCTGCAGGACTGATGTACAGACATGCGTAAATATATATATATTTTTCTACTGTAAACGAACTGACTCTAAACTGTATTCCCATCATTTAAATTGATACATTTCTCATTTATTTTCAAACGTTAAAATGAAGGAAAACTACTAATGATAGAAAGGACCAGTGAGGTCTGAATGATAAATGTACATCTTTTGCTTCTGGAGTCTTTGTGATATGCATAATGAGGGTTGTGGTGGGGCGTGGTTAGAGGTGTGACAGGGGTGTGTCTTAACCTCCCTAGCATTCTGGAGGAGCTGAGCTCGTCCAGAGACGCTAGAGGGCACCGCTCAGGCCTGCTGGGCCGATTTTGATAGTATTTTTTCAAACACTCAGCTAGCAGTTTGCTAGCTGCGTGTTTGCTCCGATCGCCGCCGCCCGAGACCCCGTGCGCAGCCTGGCCAATCAGTGCCAGGCAGCGCTGAGGGGTGGATCGGGACTCCCTATGACGTCACGACGTCGATGACGTCATTCCGTTCGTCGCCATGGTGACGGGGAAAGCCCTGCAGGAATTCCCATTCTGAACGAGATTTCCTGATGGCCATCATCGCCGGCGGCGATCGGAAGGGTGGGATTCGGCTGGGAGGGGGGTATCATGTAGCTAGCGCTAGGCTAGCTACATGATTAAAAAAAATTAGGTTTAAAAAACCATGCGCAGCCATGCGGCTGCGCATAATCAGAACGCCAGGGAGGTTAACGTGTCCCTCTTTCTTGTCTCAAAATGTTGGGAGGAATGCCATGGATATCTGTGGACTTTGTCTATTGAACAATACCGTGTGGATTTAACCTTGCTTCCTGTTTTCATTTTCAACCTTGCCTATGAACTTGTGGTTTCCCCTAGCAACCTCCTTGGCTGTTTAGTGGAGCCATGCCTCTCATTTTAGGTTCTACACATCCTGGAGTTAGCCAGACCCCAGTTACATACACACACACACACACACACGCACACGCACACGCGCACACGCACACAAACACGCACACACACACACACACACACACGTCTACACCACACCGCATGCCTTGTGCTCCATCATTTGTATGGAAATACAGAGAGTTTAACTGCAACATGAAGTCAGTAATAAAACGTGACCCGCTGCAATGTTCCTAATGGTGGCAATGAAAGATCTGCTTTATAACCTTGTCACTTCCTTAACAGCCTTATATACAATCATTCCTGCATTCAATTTCCTGTACATGTGTACAACAGGACACCCCAGAGACCCGCCGCTGCTGTTCCTTCCACCCTTCCAGTACCAAAGCGCAGACGATTCAGCAGCTGGACAGCAAATCACGGCGAGGCACAGGGAGACAATATACTGGCTCATTAATAGTGATTCCAGTGCCTGTATTTTGTTCCCATCATTTCCCAGTAAGTTAATGAAAATCAATCTGTCTCCAAGAAAAGAATGCCTGGTCATCCGGTATTCCATATTTCTGCAAGTTTAAAGCTGAAATGTTGGATCACAGGAGCTGCAAAACAGGAAAGGGGGAGAAAAATATGGTTTTGTCAACAGAGCAGGAGGAGGTTAAATGTCAGTATCACATGCTTGTTACCACTCTTGCCTCCAGGGTCCTGAGGTTCATTCCCACCAAGTATACTAACTGCACAGCTTACAAGAGATGATAATTCTGGTCTGTCAGGTAGATGTTTACAAGAGATGATAATTCCGGTTTCTATAAGAACACCAGGATCATTTAGAAGAGAAGAGAGACCAGGAACCCAATGGTGCGATATCGCTGATAGTTTTTATTAGATACTAGCTGGTGGCCCGGCGTTGCCCGGTTATGTATTTGGCTGGTGTTGGCTCCGCATACTTTTTCTAACCCAACACACAATTACTCAATTACCTAGTTTGTGAGCTTTGCAGTCTTTGGCATCAATAATTTACATGAAATTGAATTTGATTGGCTGTGCCTCCACCCCCTTTTCTGAATTTGAACCCCAGTCCCCCAATTACCAACTGTATCAGGTTTGAGGCTTGCGCCATTAACAGTGCAAGAAGGGCAGCAATTAAATATTCCCCTTGAAAATCAATGGGTGAATTTTGATTGGCTTTTGTAGGCTCCACCCACTTTTCTGAATATTAATCCCAGTCACCCAGTGACCAACTGTGCAAAGTTTGAGAACCCTACCATAAACAGTGTAAGAATGGCAGCAGTTTACATTTTCGCTGTGAAATTTGTATTTGCCTCCACCCACTTTTTGGTTATGAGGATAAATATTATCATATATGTTATTCCAGGTAATGTACTATGTGTGTGCCAAATTTCATTCAAATCCGTTCAACCATTGTTGCGTGATCGAGTTGGTTGGCTCAGAGTTGGTCACTGCAGAAAAAGCAAAAGACCACTGGATGTAGTCGCGGCGGTAAACCCTGGGACAGGGGAGGAGACAATGCAAGATGGGAGGAGGTGCCACAATTGTACCAAATTAGGAGATCGGAAAAGGAGATGCATAGCTCAGACACTGCCTTGTATCGACCTGAGGAATCAGGCTTTTTATTGGTGTTTAACAATAATCTTAACCTTCTATCCTGAGGTAAGACTGTTCCTATTACTTACCTCAATTCACTACATATTGTATCACAATTGGGGCGCCTCCTCTCATCTTGCACAGTTTAAAAAGGGGAGGCAGTGTTGGTCTGGTCTTACCTCTCCTGAAGAATAGGCCTGTATTACTGGAAAAAGGTTTTTATTTGAGCACTAAAAAGGACAATGCATTTTGCAGGAACTTGCCCGTTTCTTCAGATAAATCAAATCCCAGTTCCTTAACGGTCTGCCTTGCAAGCTTGAGCGCCTCATCCGTCATCAGATTGAGGCACTCAAACTTGTAAGTGAGACGGTTAAGGCACTGTGATTTGATAGACCTAAGGAAGCAGTCAGGTTCCTGTGAAACGTGTTGTCCTTTTTAGTGCTTGAATAAAAACCTTTTTTTTCCCAGTAATACTGGCCTATTGTTTGGGAGAAGACCAACTGTTTTGGTAGCTGCAGCTGCACCTGCGTTAGCACAAATACTTCCTAGTCCCACATACCAATACATATTGGAAAGTGCATCCCATAGTTGGCCCAGCAGTAATGCAGGGCTGTTAGAGTACAAAACCCTTAGGGAAAAGGAACAGATATGGATGGTTCCTCATGAATATAGAAATGAGTTGCACCCTGCAAAGCTCCACAATTGTAAAATGGGGTGTGTCAGAGACCAGGCTTGGGATACTTAATAGTCCTACAGAAGAGAGCAGTCTCCCTGCTGATTGGAACACTCTTTAGGGTTGCCCACTGCCTGAAATTTCATGGATGGTCTGTAAATAAAGGCCTGTTGGACACCACCTCTAAAGCTAATAAGACATTTAATCCTTGTTTGTGAATAATCCCTCCCTCTTTGTAGAGTTTAGTAGGAAGCACATTAAATAAGGGCCAGTTCACAGAGCTGCAGCCACTAGAACACGCTAGTAGCGGTGTTGGGGAGTCTAGCCCAAGGACTCATTACAGAATAGGGAAGGAAGTAGGAAGGAAGTAGATCCACCATACCTTACAGCAGCCCTCTTCATGATTACAGTTTAGTGTGGGACTCCTTCTGGGTGCCCCCCATGTAACATGCAGCCCTTTACATGTGCCCCTTTTTTGTCATAACCCCCATTCTGTACATCCATGCTCTTTCTACATTTTGACCAGACCACACTCACAATAACTTGCTGCAGCATACATGACACCAGACAATGATGGTTTTTCTTAGGAAACCTTTCTCCTTTCTAACTTCCATCTCGCAGAATACAACCTGACAGTACAATGAGATAACTCCATCATGATGACAGCTTATTTAGCATCCGTCTCTACCTCAGCTGACATCTGTTATTTTATGCGGCTTTCGCTGTCATACCAACACGAGCCTCAGCCGTCACATACCATCAGTTTCCTCAGCAATCACTTCCTCCCATTGTGTCAAGGCGTAATACCAACTATGTGTTTTACTAGCAGAAGACTCGGGTTCCGCTGTCGGGCTCCATAGGTTATGGTTGGATGTTGCTGAAACGCTCGGATATTTAGAGCTAAACCTCATCTGACAAGCGTTCAGTTTATACAGAAGAATGATCCTGTGCAGTTTACCCACATTCCATGGCAGGATGTAAGGTGAGACCCTCAGTAGTTTTCATTGGCCGTCTAACAGAGGCGAGCAGCAAGCGCCAGATTCCTTTCCGACAGCTTCCTTGAAATTTGGGAAGCCTAACCCCCGACGTCTGCATAATGGGAAGTTCAACGGTTCTGTAATATTTATTTAGTCCAAGATGAGAAATACCAGTTTGGGATAATGTTTGGAAAGTGGTGCCAGGAAATGGACAAAATGGCAACATTACCCCAGTGGCACATGGGAAAGATCTGCAGAGGAACGGGGGCTGCTGGGAAATTCAGATTGTACAGGAAAATCCACTCCAGACATGACTCATGTCATAAGACACAAGCGTCTGTATGGTAGTTAGCGAAAATGGTTTGTGCAGGCCAAGTACCTTTATATAATGTTTCTCTTTCACTAATGGCCCATACTCACGGGCTACATTTGTGGCCTGTCGCTAGCACATGGGAGCGTGTGCGCGACAGGCCGGCGACAGCTAGTCGCCAGGTCCCTCCGCGTACACACGCAGAAGAGGGATCAGCTGTGCAACGGAAGCTGTCGCCGACGTTCCTCCCCCGCCGCCGGAAGCTCCGTGTTCTGGACAGAGGTTGCTGTCGCTAGTCCGCATACTCACGCGGACTAGCGACAGTTGCGGCGAATTTGCGGCGGCAACTGTCGCCAGGCGATTGACCGCGCCAATCGCCTGGCGACAGCAGCGACGAGCGACGGTTTGGGGTGCGCGCCTGTGTTGCGCCTCATACTCACGGGCGACCTGTCGCCGCAACACGCGTGCGCCGCAACTCCCACGCAAAGTACTGCAATTGTTTGAAGTCTCGTTCGCTCCCAATGTGTAATGTTGTGTGACGTTGGGCATACCCGCCGGCAGGAAGAGGCATTGCTAACGACTGTCGTCGAGGGGGACGTTGCAGGACCTGTCGGGTGGCAAGTACTCAGCTTAAAGGGTACCCAAGGTGACATGATGAGATGTGTATGTACAGTGCCTAACACACAAATAACTAGGCTGTGTTCCTTTTTTCTTTCTCTACCTGAAAGGTTTAAAAATCAGGTATGTAAGTGATAGTTCCTGTCTGAGTCAGGACTGGGTCAGACTACAGTACAACCCTCAGTGATAAGGAATTACAGTCAAAAAACACTTTCCTAGCAGAAAATGGCTTCTCAGAGCAGGAAAGAGATAAAAAAGCTCAATGGTTCATAGATTTTAGCTCTGGCATACTTCAATTAATATATCATTGAGCAGACACAATGAAACAGTAAAAACTTAAAAAGTAAATTTAAATATACAATACAACTGTGGGATATATTAAAAAAAAGTCATTTCTAGGAGAAGGAGGATAGCTGCAATTGTTTTATCAGTTTATTTTCACCTCGGGTCTTTTAAGACGTGTTTGAAAGTCCCTAGGCTCTCTAGCTCCAGAAAGGCGTATTTTTACAATTTTGCTTTTGGCAGGAAAAAGTCTACAACCTGCAGTGCCTCGCTTTCCCTGGCTGCTCATCACTTGCTCATTGTCCGCATCCTCCTAGTTTTGCTGGGGATCTGGACACTGTGGCCTCTGAACGTAGGTTTCAAAAAGGATAGTGGTCTAGCAGTCGTTTAAGGACAATCAGGAGCTCACACCCATTTATGAAAATATTTATGAAAAAATTTGGAGTAAAACTGGTGCAGGCACAGGTGAGAAGCAGTTCAGCCCAGTGCGACCTATCAGAATCCTTGATCTTGCAATTTTCCTTGCACTTGCTTTGATAAGTCTCCCCCGCAGTTCTGATAGGTTTTACCTGCAAGAACCCTTGTGCTCCTCTCTTCCCCCCAGGAGCGTAACTACAAATCATCAGGCCCCCAGCAAAATTTTGATGGGGCCCCTCCAATGTTTACTCCCTTTCCCTTGCTTACCCCTGGAGACCCTCACAGCCTGGGGACCCATCCTACAAGGGTCATAAAACAAGTGTGGACATCGTATTCTTTACATCCATAACAAGTGTAGTCACAAAAACGCCTGATCTGAAAGATGGACCCCTTCATCGGAGGAAATTAAGTAGTAGTTGGCAGGGCTGTGGAGTCGGAGTTGGAGTTGAGGAGTCGGAGTCGGGGCAATTTTGGGCACCCGGAGTCGGAGATTTCATAAACTGAGGAGTCAGAGTCGGGAGTCGGAGTCGGCTGATTTTTGTACAAAATCCACATCCCTGTTAAGTATTAGACTAAGGAGTCGGAGTCGAGGAGTCGGAGCCATTTTGGGTACCCGGAGTCGGAGTCTTGATTTCATAAACTGAGGAGTCGGGGTTGAAGTCGGAAGATTTTTGTACCAACTCCACAGCCCTGGTAGTTGGGGCCCACCTACAGCTCTGGTCCCCCCTGCTGTCGCAGGGGCTGCTCCATTATAATTACGCCCCTGCTTTCCTCTTCTCCCTTTTGGCCGCCAGAGGCTGCTATAATAAATATACATTCCTAGCATTTTGGGTCACCCCGAGATGCTTGGTTACTCTGTTGTACCGGTCCGAGCTCTATCCCATAGATCCATATCAATCCCTCCTATGTACTAATGAAGGCCAAAAGCCAGAACAGGCTGTCTACATGTGGGGTTGGTGTGGCTGTGTGATATTTAAAGCTATAGGCTTGGTTTACACCAGCGGTTCTGAATGCTTGTCTGGCTTACAGGGGCGAAAAGAGATAATTTGCATATTCAGTAGTGGTGCATTGTGGGTAACCACAAATGTTCCCTTATAGCTGAATTATTGCAAGTTTCCTTCGGTTTTAAGAAGGCAAATTTCCCCAAGCATTGCTTATTGGTAGGAGGGCTTTTCGGTCTCTTTTATCCCCCTATACTTTCCTAGCGGTTTAAGTCACCCTGAGCTGCTTGGTTAGGCCTCGTTCACATCTGCTGCGCTGAAAAACGTGTTAAAGCGCATGGTAAAAAACGCATGCGCTTGTGCGCGCTTTAGTCCGCATTTCTATGCGTTGTGCTGCGCTTCTTTAAAGCACGTTTTGCTTACTGTAGCAGCAGCAGTTGTCAATAAAACTTTGTTTTTGTATGTAAATGTATTTTTTTCTCCATTTAGGGGTAAAAAAGGCATGCGCTTCTATGCGCTTGTACGCGCTTCAATGCACTAAAAAAGCGGACCCATTCACTTGCATTGCTGTGCACTTTACAGCTCAGCGCACAGAAATGCATGCAACACTACGTTTCTGTAACGCTGCTCAGCGCAGCGCATAGATGTGAACCAGCTACATTTAGTTACATGGAAAAATAAATACCTTGCTGATCGCACAGGGCAGTGCGCTGTGGAAAGCGCACAGAAACGGCCCTGATGTGAACGAGGCCTTACTCTATAATAAAGGTGTGACTAACTTTTAGGTCAGAATACTCAGCCATCTCACTCTTGACTTTCTCTGAAGATTATTTATGATTTACATGTTTATAATTGGTACACATGCACATTTCGGACAGCTGTGTTTATTGTTTTGCTGTGCTTACCAGCAGAGTTATTCTATCCTTCTCGTAAAATGTATTCTAGGCTCTGTTCCTTTGTCCTCTCTCATGTCCTAACAGGTGGAGGGAGCAGACAGGAGCCCGCTTGTGCGTTAATGTAACACAAGACCATTACGTGTAAACACAGACAATGAGGGGGATTCATGCAAGCAGAGGCAGTTCTTCCCCACATAGTTCCTACATCATTGTCATTTCTGTCCCATTGTCACATGCCCGTGGGTTTTTCTAGAAGAGGTACACAGAGTCACGCTGTAATGTGGGCCGTAATATGGCCAGATGCATCACATGACCAGTTTCTGAAACCAGCAACAAACAGACTGGGTCTCTACCTGGATTTTGCACTGTGTTACTGCAATAAATTGGCCAATAGTCCTTAAAATCCAGGTAGAGACCCAGTCTGTTTGTTGCTGCACTGGATTGACCCTTTAGGTGGATAAGGGTGTTGACTGGTTGACTCCCTGGTGTTTGGAAATTATTGGGTTGCAGCGCTGAGATACTTCATATTGCTTCAGTTTCTGAAACCAGGCTGACGAAAGATGCCAAGCAAACTCAAAGAAAATCTATGCACTCTTTGAATCCCAATCTACAGTTGACGTAAAAAGAATGGCAAAAAGCCTCTTGAAGGACAACTGAAGTGAGAGGGATATGAAGGCTGCCATATTTATTTCCGTTTAAGCAATACCAGTTTGCCTGGCTATCCTGCTAATCCTCTGCCTCTAAAACTTTTAGCCAGAGACCCTGAACAAGCATGCAGCAGATCAGGTGTTTCTGACATTATTGTCAGAACTGACAAGATTAGCCGCATGCTTGTTTCTCTTGTTATTCAGACACTCCTGCATCCAAATAGATCAGCAGGGCTGCCAAGCAACTGGTATGGTTTAAAAGGAAACAAATGTGGCAGCCTCCATATCCCCCTTCCTTCAATTGTCCTTTAACCACTTCACATCCAGACCTTGTTTCCCCCTTATGGACCAGAGCAGTTTTGACATTTTAGAATGTCTCTATTTAATCAGCAATAATGTTATCCTTACTTATGACACCTAAATGAAATATATATTGTTATTTTCAAGACTAACTAGGCTTTTGTTGTATGGCATTTTTTCCCTCTAACAATTTTGTTTTCTATCCATTATTTGGAAAACGAGGAAAACAAATAGAAAAAACACATAATTTCTCAGTTTTACCAATTCCAGGTTAAAAATAAAAAGCGCTATTGTAGATTAAAAAACACAAATTTTGTTAGGCTATTTCTACTGTTTATCACATAACTTAAATTACGTTCCTGTCACAATTTATGGTAAAGATATTTGATTATGAAATAATGCTACAGTGTTGTATTTTTCACGATAAACTGAGAAAATAAAAAGTATTTTTAAAGGTAAAAATCAATCTTATTAACTCAGGGAACATATATTCCCTTTCACCAATTAGTGCTGCATCAGATAGTGCCAGGTGTTTTGCACAGGAGCAAGTCCAATTGTGCACAGCTGTGCTTCAGCTACACGACTTATATCTATGTTCTTGTGGCTTAGATGAAGTAACAGAGGCTGTAGATATACTGTAGTGGTGGAAAAATTGGTTAAATACCTTTTTCCATGACTTGAAAAAGTATTTTTTAAATTCTTTACAGTGTTTTTAAAAAGTCTCTGAATCAGCATTCTAATGTGTGTTTGTGAAATATATGCAACACTTTACATTTTACTATTTGTAAAACATCCAAGTTTTTTTTAATTACTGTAATATACTTTAGGGCCCGTTACCACTAGAAGCATGCAAATTGGGGGGCGTGGCTTGTGTGGGGGGAGATCTGGTCCGTTTCTATTGACATTAACAAAAACGTGTGCGAAAACGCACAAAAAATGCAAATGCAACAACACACGAAAAAAGTAATGCGGCACGGAAAACTGTCAACACTGCTGTACTTTTTTTTTTTTTTTTCTGCACAGATCTCCATACAGATTCTGCACACAATGGAAACAGGCTCATTGAAATACATTGCTATGCAAATCTATGTGCAGAAAGACCCCAAAAGCAGGAAAAACAATCATACCACAGAGAGTTTTCCTGCAGTCCTGCACACTACTGCACTCACCTCTTTGGGGTCCAGTGATGCAATTCTTCCCCCTGTCCTCCGGGTGGCACTCTATCACTGCCTGTCATCATGTGACAAACGGCGATCTCACCCGACGGGTTGAGAGCCTCTGAGAACCGGAAGAACACAGGCTGCAAGCGAATGGATCCTGGGGGAGATGAGTTACAAATGCAGCCGCGCTGCGTCCTTATACTTCCCAACGGTCACCTCGAGCCAAGCTCAGGACTACCGCTAACAGCATCTTTTTTTTACCCTGAGCCTGGAATGTAGTAAATTATTCAGGATGCCCACTTTTATGTTATCCTGGTTATCCTGGTTTCAGCACCAGAAACATTTCCTGCATCTATATATTGCTGTATAGTGGTAAGTAGCTCCGCCCTCCCAGTGATGTACAGCCTAGGCTTTTTATTATGCAGCCGTCTCCTCTCAGGCAGAGCACTCTGAGAGACCAGGTGTTGTTTCTACTCTCTTCAGAACGCACAACAAACAAACATTGCTTAGTGATACACCGACCAGCAGTAAATATGTCGCCATCCGTGATAAACTTAATAATGTAAATCAGGGTGAGCAAACATTTTACAAAGGGCAAACATCGAAAAAATAATTTATAAGTAATATTAAAAAAATAAGCAATTTTATCAATTACATTATTCCTCTTTAATTTAGGTGCAGGGACAGGACAGTAGCCACTGAGCTGCTAGGGGCAGAAGGTGGGGGGGCTAAATTATTGTTTATGTGTTCACTAACCTTTTAAAAAGTTTTCCACCCTGTGACTTAAAGAGACACTTCAGCTCTCATATATAGCAGGGGCACGTGTGCCGCTGCTAAAACGCCGCTATCCCGCGGCTAAACGGGGGTCCCTTCACCCCCAACTCACCCCCCGCAAAAGATGGTCGGCAAGTTGGTCGTAGAAATATTCTTTCTGGAGGCAGGGCTAACGGCTGCAGCCCTGCCTCCAGTCGCGTCTATCAGACGCGCATCGCCGCCTCTCCCCCGCCCCTCTCAGTGAAGGAAGACTGAGAGGGGCGGGGGAGAGGCGGAGGTACGCGCTGACAGACGCGCGTGGGGCAGGGCTGCGGCAGTTAGCCCTGCCCCAACCAGGAAGCGCTCCCCCGCATTACGGAGGGGGTTTGGGGGGACAGGGACCCCCGTTAAGCCGCGGGATAGTGGCGTTTTAGCAGGGGCACACGTGCCCCTGCTATATATGAGGTCTGAAGCGAGATCTATTCTCGCTTCAGACTCTCTTTAACATTTCTGAGTCCCTGTTCTGTATGTATTATAACTTGCATGTGAGTGTACATTGCCATGTCCACAGGGGCGTAGCAATAGGGGTTGCAGAAGTTGTGACCGCATTGGGGCCCTTGAGCCAGAGGGGCCCTCCTTCAATTGCAGTATTAGCTCTCTATTATTCCTGTGCTGGTAATAATCACTTATGTAGATACTTTAAATACTAGTAATCATTTACAAACTGTTCCCTAACCCCTTCTTGTACTTCTGACACTGTAGTTGCCATTGGCAGGTTTTGGTACATCGTATCAATTGTTATGTATAGAGTGCTTAGGGGGCCCCAATGTAAAACTTTCATCGGGGCCCACAGCTCCTTAGCTACGCCACTGCATGTCCACTCTTGCCTACGGAGTAGTCAACATTGTCTTTGCTCAAGTGTGCCTGAGTCTGACAGCCACAGAAACATTTTTCTAACTGAACCCGTTCCAGTGCGGTAATTCAGTATTGAGTCTATGATCTACAGGAACTACCTGTCCTTCTCCCTAAATAATTCACCCACTTTCACACATTCTAAATTTCTTTAGACTACATGATACCACAAAGCTTTGCGCCAACAGAGAACACAGATACAGGACCTATAACCTCTCAGTATAATTTACAAAAACATTTTTTTTAAAGAACAATGGTTCAAAACCAAAACCTTGTGGTTCATCTGGATGTAACTGGATCCTATGTGTGACACTGCAGACAGCAGCTGAGGGAAACATTCTGTGTCTAACATGAAGGGATAGGGCTTCCATAGATGAGGAGAACAATCAGGGGTGTAGCTAGAAATGACTGGGCCCCATAGCAAAAAAATGTTATGGGCCCCCCCCTCCACGACCTTCCAACCCCACAAAGCATATAGGTTAGCCAGACATGGGTGCCACTGCCCTCCAGCATATAGGTTAGCCAGACATGGGTGCCACTGCCCCCCCCCCCCCAGCATATAGGTTAGCCAGACATGGGTGCCACTGTCCCTCAGCATATAGGTTAGCCTAGGGTGACCATATTTTGATTTCCAAAAAAGAGGACGATTACAACAGCATGTGGGCGTGGTCATGGGTGGGGCCAAATATACAAGACCTTAGCATGTGCTGTCCAACTTCGTGGGCATGGAGGGCCCTTTTTTTTTTCAGACCACATGGTGGAGGGCCGGCCGACCACGAAATGCAATCTTATTGGCAGCAGATTTCCCCACAAAATGCAATCTTATTGGCTGCAGATTTCCCCGCAAAATGCAATCTTATTGACAGCAGATTTCCCCACAAAATGCAATCTTATTGGCAGCAGATTTCCCCACAAAATGCAATCTTATTGGCAGCAGATTTCCCCACAAAATGCAATCTTATTGGCAGCAGATTTCCCCACTGCAGCCCCTCCCATATAGGTTAGCCAGCCATATAGGTGCCACTGCAGCCTGCCCTCATATAGGCTAGCCAGCCATATACGTGCCACTGCAGCCCCCCCGCCCCCATATAGGTTAGCCATACAGGACAGGTACACACATACATTATACTAACATTGGCGTGGGGTCGGGTCGGTTGCGGGTTGGCTGATGCACAATCCAGGCAGGCAGGCCTTCGGCTCCAAGTATCAATGCGCGCCGGCCTGAAGTAGTCCCCTGTCCCCCTCCTCACAGCACACCAGCATTTGTAAGAGATGAGGGGGGCCGGGCCCCCGCTCTTTCGGGGGGGGGGGGGGGTGGACGCAGGCCGGCATTATTATATTAGTAAAAAAAAGTCCTCCGACTCTGGGCCCCCTGTGACGTAGGGCTGCCGTGGGACCCATAGCAACCGCTATGGTTGCTATATTGATTGCTACGCCCCTGAGAACAATAGACTTGGCCAACAATTATCACTTAACCTCATCAGGACCATGCGTAGTTAAATATATATTGTGTTTATGGATGCTTGCTTAATTCTGACACGGTATAGATTTAACTACATGGGCATTTATTATGAGTTGTTAGATGGCACACTAGCAGATTATGACACCAGTTTTGTAAATAGAAGGGAAAGCAGTGTAAAGCCTTATACACAAGGCAATGGTTCTCAGCCACGCTGGTCAGGGCTGGTGAGGGCCACTTCTGCCAAGAATCTAGCATGTATACAGCAACCCCATCATGCACCATGCTGTAAGCCCTACTTCCTCCTCCATAGCAACAGAACCGGAGGAGGAAAAAAAAGGCGCCGGCTGATGGTGGGTGAAAAGGGCGCCGCCATAGACTCTAATGCAATTATCGTTAATACGGCGAAAAAAAGCAGAAAAAACCGTGTCCGATAAATATCGTTAACAACATTAGAACATTACAGTTTTTGAAGTATGTTATCTTTTTAGAAGCTTGCAACGTTATAGTTTTTGTCATATTATTTAATTTTTATGTACAGATTTTACGTTATCAAAGATATTGTTTCTATGTGTAAAAGGGGTTTTCTGCAGAGTGAGTGGTTAGTGTTAGGCACCACCAGGGGGGTGGTTAGGGTTACACACCACCGGAGGGTTAGGCACCACCGGTGGGTGGTGGTTAGGCTGAGGCACCACCGGGGGGTGGTTGGGGTTAGGCACCACCGGGGGGAGGTTAGGGTTAGGCACCACCGGGGGGAGGTTAGGGTTAGGCACCATGGTGGGTTAGGCACCACCAGGGGAGGGTTCTGTGTGAGAGTACGGTTGGGTTAAGCACTATTGTTGAATTACATAATGATTTTTAACATTAATATATTTTCGTTATTATCTCCTGTCTGGTTTTAAAACTGTATTTATCGTTAACCAAGTTTGAACGGTATTTATCGTTATTAAGATTTCGTGCCCTTTCATCATGCATGCAACAGAACACATCCAGTGGCATAACAATAGCCCCCGCAACACTAGGACACTATCTGCACAGAATTTGTATGTTCTCCCCGTGTCTGAGTAGGTTTCCTCCAGGCCCTCTGGTTTCCTTCCACATCCCAAAAACATATAGATAAGTTAAACAGTTTCCCCCTAAATTGGCCCTATACTACAATACATACACTAGACCAGGGGTCCCCAAACGTTTTGGGTCGAGGGCCGGGTCAACAAACTTCAGACTGCTGGGGGGCCGGAGTATACATCAAATGATGTAGAAGTCTTTGCAGGCCAGACAGTGAAGCATACCCAGGTGACAACCTGCAGTCCAACTAGACAGCAGTGTCCCCTGATGTGGAATTTGATTGGAAACCAGCAAATCACTGCTTTCTGGCTTCCATGTGGATGGGAGGTGCCAGCACTGCTATTCTATATGCGGACCACCAATATTTAAAGATGTAGCTGACCACATCTATAAGTAATACATTTTGTGTGTGGGGGGGGGCGGTAAAAAAAAGCCTCAAGGGGCCACATTCGGCCCGCAGGCCTTAGTTTGAGGACCACTGCACTAGACAGTGATAGATGCATGCATACATACAGTACATACATACAGTACATACATACATAGACATATGACTATAGTAGGGATTGTGAGCCCCTCTGAAGGACAGTTAAGTGACAAGACAAAATACTCTTTACAGCACTGTGGAAGATGTTGGCACTATATAAATACTAAATAATAATAATAATAAAAATAATAATAATAATCGAGTCTCCATCTCTTGGCATTTGCACGCTGTATGCTGGCATCCTGAGGCACGTCAGATCATTAGGAGCCTCAGGGTGGCAGCATAGAGCATAGTGCACATGGCTCTGGGGAGGAAGAGGAGACCACATACAGCGTAGTCTTAGTAAATGTAATAAATGGTAA
This sequence comes from Hyperolius riggenbachi, assembly GCF_040937935.1. Lineage (NCBI taxonomy): Eukaryota > Metazoa > Chordata > Amphibia > Anura > Hyperoliidae > Hyperolius > Hyperolius riggenbachi. Next base: position 78,360,440 of record NC_090646.1, on the reverse strand, counting down.
CCATTCTGTATATGCCTTGATAAAGGGAACCCGCTGTGGCCCCGAAACATCACGTTGGTTTACTGAATGGAAATCTGTCACTTGATGATTTAACAGTTTGGTTTGAGCTTATGGAGTGTGAAGACCTTCTGAAATTCTCTGGACTTTTGCTCCGGACCTGCACCTCACAATCCTACATGGTGTGCAACTCCTTGTACGAATTTAGTAAATGTAACAGTTCTCCCTGCACTTACTCTTCACAAGAGGGGAGAGGAGGAGTGGAACAGCTGAACGGAGAATGGATTGACCGGCCTTGATGTGAAGGGGGTGGGCACGATCATTTTTCTGGGGGGCCCAGCCCAGGCCATCGATGTTATTATGTCCCTGAACATCTCGCTAGCCTGCAGACTGGACAGAACAAAGCCACAGACTGATACTCGAGGGATCGAGTCCTGTTCATTGCAGACAACAATCTTCAAACGAGTGTATGATGCTTTAGGTGCAGGGGACTCCAGTGATGATTAAACTGAGACCCAATGGCTGAGATCAGCCCAGGTATCAACAGTATTTCGGAGACCGTTACAGGAGGCAACCTTCGAGACAATCAAAGAACGGAAGCAATCTGTGACAAAAGGGAATCATTCAACTCACTGAAGCAATTTTGAATTTTTGTATTTTTTATTTTCATCTCTGACCACAGCAAGGCTAAATTCTGTTTTGCTAATATCAGTTTTCCCAAATGTTCGAAATCAAAAACCAGTGAAGCCCAATGATATCATGCATGAGGTATCTGCTCCTCAGCCTCAGTTATCAGCATCGTCTGCCATCCTCATCGGAGTTCTTCCTTTTAGCCAATTTTTACCGCGCTCGGCGCCTTCTGCTGGCAGGCTCCCAGCATTACTCAGGATCTGGTCACAGCAAGATGACTCATCTTTTGGGCAAAACTGCCTGATCATTCAACTCTTCTGGGTTATAAATACCGTTGGAATCTTCATGCAAATCCCATAAAAGATGTTAGTGTTTACACAATGTCAGTTTAGGGTGTCTTATTTAGCAGGAAAATGTCAGACGCCTGGCAGGGCGCTGGAAGTGACCGCAAGCTCTTTCCTGAGCCTCGGGGAGAGATGTGGATGGAAAAGATTAGCAGGAAAATAAGTGTGATTCGCTGGCTGTTCTGTAATGTGTTGACAGGCCGATCACTGTGACAGTCTGCCCCGTTCAGCCAAAATCTGCCTGATTCCAGCACAGCTCTCCAGGTCGTTTATAGTATTCCTTGTGTGACTGCCATCAATGCGTGATACATTCATCCACAGACATAGGAGAAATATCTGTCATCTGCCTGCACTCTATACTGTAAATGAACTTTCTTCTGTTCATCAAATGACAACGGTGATAACAACAATACCACGATCATATCATACCACCTGGCTAACAAGGTGTTTAACCTTAAAGCCCCATCTACACGATACGATTCTTTGTGCGATTCGATTACGATTCTATTTACGATCCGCTTAAATCTGACATGTCCGATCGAGATTCGATTCAATTCGATTTGCCATTGTTCTGCAATGGCAAATCGAATTGAATCCCGATCGGACATGTTAGATTTAATCGAATCGTAAATAGAATCGTAATCGAATCGCACAAAGAATCGTATCGTGTAGATTGGGCTTAAAGGGAACCAGAGACGAAGCACCCTCATGTATTTTACCATACATATCAATGGGAACATTGGAGAAAACACCTACCCCGCTCTCAGTCGGGGATTTTATCTGGGCTGATAAGAAGCAATCTGAAAAGTAAATAATGAAACAGAGAGCAGGGTAGGTGTTTTCTCTAATGTTTCCACTGATATATATGGTAAAATACATGAGGGTGCTTCGTCTCTGGTTCACTTTAAACTGTCAATCTAATTAGTGGCTTGCAAGTGCTCCAAGCCAGGCCAATTTATTTTGGAAAATTCATAATAGTTATTTGGCGCTCTGAAACAGAGATACACAGCTCAGACTTAGACACTGTATTGACCTGAGGAAGCGGGCAGGTCTTGTGAAATGCGTTGTCTTTATTGGTGTCTAACAATAAAAATCTTAACCTCTTATCATGAGGTAAGACTGTTCCTATTACTTATCTCCACTCGCTACATATCGTTTCACAACTGGGGCTCCTCCTCGCATCTTGCATTGTCTTCTCCCCTTTCCCGGGGGTTACCTCAGAGACTACATCCAGTGGTCCTTTGTATTTTCTGGTGTGCAACCCATGTTTACCTAACCGAGTCACACAACCGTGTAGGGACGAAATTGTGGTTGCCTATAGCAACCCATGTTTGTGATTGCTTAGTTGTTTAATTCTTTACATTTCTTTTTCCCAGAAAAACTACACTATTGGCGCTCCTGGTGCTCTTTTTGAATCCTTTTTTTTACCGGTACCTGGGTTTCCAAACCTGAAATTCATCTACAGGACCTCCAAGAAAGTATTTTAGAAAATGCTATTTATTTGTGATAGTTCTTTATTAATATGCATTCCACAGTCAACAGTCTGGTCACACACCTGTTAAAACTGCACCCATTCTGACGCATAACCTGACCATTAAACAAAATCACAAGAAAACTCAGAAAGTGAGAACAAAAATATGATTGCTTTGTGATGCAAACACAAAAAAAAGGTCTGTGATATCGCTCAGCTAAGTGTAGTATTATAACAAGTATTAGGACTCGAGCCACAGTGCAAGGGCTGCAGCAGTAAAACAGTAACAAGCAGACTACAGAAGATTTATATTGCACTTTTCTCCCGGCGGGCTCAAAGCAGCACAGCTGCAGCCACTATGGCCTGCTCAGTAGCCGGTCGCAGTATTAGGGAGTCTCATCCAAAAACTCCTTACTGAATAGGTGCTGGCTTACTGAAAGTGGAAGAGCTAAGATTTGAACCATGGTCTCCTGTGTCAGATGCAGAGCCCTTAACCAACAGAAGGCACCAATGTACCGTAATATACCGTGGTGCTGAGCAGGTTAAAGGCAGAAATGTAGCAGATGATGCTACCAGCTCGCACACCACAAAACAGGCCTTCAGGGATTACCGTGTTAGTATCCGGTAATCCCTCTCTGGCACCCGGCCAACAGGAAGTGACGCTCACGATCGATGAAGTGCGTGGAAGCGTATTTCTAAAATACGCTTCCGCACATGCGCAACCCTAAAAACGCACGTTGCCATAGACTTACACGACTTCCGGTCCGACGCAGATCACCACACGGTAATGTAGGTATGTGTTAGATAGGGAACTTCCGGCGCAGCGCAGGTAGTATGAACTACCCCATAGACTTTCTTTGCCTGGGGGCGTGATGTGGTAAATTTACCGCACCAAAACACCCCAGTGTGAAAAGGCACTGAAGCTTCCCCCATCCTCCTCAGCCGGCCGGATCCAGCGCTGTCTCCCCTGAACACTGCACAGCAGTAATATTTATAGGCACACTAGCGCCTCTCCACTCTGGCTCCAGCGGAAATACCCAAGCCAGATCGGGTCCACTCTACTGACTGTGCGAAGCTCCAGACAAGGGTCGACAAGGGGATTTTTGGGTGCTGCCACTGCCACTTTAGGATCCAGAGGCTTCCCGCTCTCAAGGTAAGTACCCCTCAGTGGCACTTTTTCTCACTTCAGGTACACTTTAAAGGACATCCGAGGTGACGTGACATAATGAGATAGACATGTGTATATACCAGGGGCGTTGCTAGGATCCTAAAAGATCCGGGGCACTTTTGGGCATTTCAGATGATAAATGGGTGTGGCCATGCACAGGAATGTGGGTGTGGTCATGCGTAGGGCCAAATTTACATGAACTTAACAGCGATCTAAGTAGGCCCGCCCAGAAAAAAATAAAAAGCAGCATTTCACATAAATAGGCAATGTCATTTAAACGTATGGGACATCCTGGATGCTGTGTGGCACCATGCTGGGCGCTGTGGTGCCTCTAAGGGTCATGCTGGGTGTTGTGGTGACATGCTGGAAGCTGCGGTGCCTGGAGCCTCCATACAAAGCATGCATCATGTGTGTCCTCACTGTAGAGTAGTGCAGGAGATGAAACTACTCATATCCACCATCTGGTCTCCTAGTCTCCTCTGTAGCTGTCCATTCTCTCGCTAGCATCCAAGAATCAGACACTAAGAGCTCTAGAATCTAATTCATTCTCATACGCTAGGGGAAGAAGTCCAGAAGAGGAGATGTCTGCAGAATCTGGAGACCAAGTGGCCAGAGGTGAGTACTGCCAGTGCCACCCGCTGCCTGGGGGACATCCGGGGCAGCCTAGAATAGATCCTTGCATGTGCCACTGATCTTTGAGGGTAGCAACGCCCCTGGTATGTACAGTGCCAAGCACACAAATAACTAGGCTGTGTTCCTTTTTTTCTTTCTATGCCTCAAAGAGTTAAACATCAGGTATGCAAGTGACAGTTTCTGTCCAGGTCGGGACTGGGTATGACTTGGTCAGACTAGAGCATAACCCTCACTGATGAGTAATTACAGCCATAAAATACCTTCCTGTCAGTAAATGGCTTCTGAGAGCGGAGAAGACCTAAGAGGGGTCAATAATTCATAGATTTGAGCTCTGGAATACTTCAATGAATATGTCAATGAGCAGAGACAACGAAATAGTAAAAACTTAAAAATTAGATTTATATATAAAATAAAACTGTGGAAGATCTAAAAAAAGGTCATTTTTTAGGAGAAGGATGGATACAATTGTTTTTCTCATCACTTTATTTTTACCTCGTATGTCCTTTAAGCACATAAGCCAATCCCTCGATGCATCCCTGTCAATTAACTCTTAGCTACAGAGCCTCAGGTCATATTTTCTGCTAAAATGTTGTGTTTGGAGTCAAACCTTCACTGCCTAGCCTGTAAAATGACCTACTTGAGGCCCAAAGTTACACCGTAAAGCTTTGCTTCAGAATACCAATGTGTCATTTCAGTGAAATCTTTGCCCGCGTCTGTAAACTGCAGCAGCCTGTGACTGACATAATACAAACACCAACCTGGACTCTCATCCGGCACCTTTCCAGGCTGTCCCACGAGCTGATGACACACTTCACACCTGCTGCCTTGGAAATACATAATCGTTTCAGGAGAATACCGTCCTCTCCTCTGCGCCACGTATTTTCCTTTCTTCGGTACGTTTTGTCTATCATCGTTGAATGCTTTAGCAGTTGATCTTTCCTGAGGTGTTGATTTTCACCTTGGGAAGTAATCAAAGTGAGGTCATTGTGTAAGGGGAACGGTGATCTCATGTTTCAATTAAAATTCCTGTCTCCAGCTGCAGGTTTGCGAAACGTCCTTCTGAGGTCTAAACTTTTGGTTTACGCTCAAACTTATAAGACTGGACTATTCACTCCCTCCAGAAAAAAATACTTTATTTTATTATTTACCAGTTATGTGGCATATATTCATCATGGCAGGTTAATCCTCTACAGGAGCTCATCCTAATCAGTAGCTGATAACCCCTTTCCCATGAAAAATATTTACCTTTTCTTGAATAGATCATCAGTGCGGTCTGTATGGTTGATATGTGGTGAAACCCCTCCCACAGAATAGGTCCTAACAGTTTGCTGTCTGTGAAACTTATTGCATTGTGGGAAATAACAGCTTTTTCCAACTGCCAAGCAACCAATATCTCCCTCTGTGCATATACAGTGTATATCTATATAAAAAACCCAACCTTTTAGCCTATTGCGTTGTTAGGGGGTGTGGTTATAGTCAATGGTGGTGTCTATTTTTTTCAGGTCTGCCAGTAGTAGTGATGGATTACATGCAGGCTGATCAGGGGCGTAGCAATAGGGGTTGCAGAGGTTGCATCGGGGCCCTTGGGCCAGAGGGGCCCCGAAGGGCTCTCCCTCAACTGCAGTATTAGCTCTCTATTGGTCCTGTGCTCATAATAATCACTTCTATAGATACTTTGAATAGTGGTAATCATTAACAAACTGCTTCCCCATCCCCTCTGATACTGTAGTTGCCATTGGCAGGTTTTGGTGCGCCGTATCAATTGTTACATATAGAGTGTTTGGGGGGGCTGAATGTAAGACTTGCTTTGGGGCCCACAGCTCCTTAGCTACGCCACTGATGGCTGATTGTGGATCAAACAACATGAACAAATTGCATGGCGAATACCAATCATTTCTTGATGTCTCTTTTATTTTTTAACTTCTCACTTTGCAATGTATGGATTTTTTCTCCTTTTCGCTAAAGTTCCGCTTTAAAGGCAAAAACACTGTAACACTATCAGGACAAACTACAATTTTCATTTGAAGTGATCTGAATGCTTACGTATAGAATGTACATTTATCACTGGGTAAAATGTACTATGTAAGTGACTATTTCCGCTTGTAGCTTCATCCCGCAGTAGTTATTAGGGATGTTCAATAAGATGCTAATAATTTCAGCTTCCTCCTTACATTTAAAGGTGAAAACACTGTAACACTATCAGGAAAATATGTAAAATGTGATGTGATCTGAATACATGCCTACTTACCCCTGAGTAAAACGTACTGTAAGGGCACGCTATGAGCGTTTGCAGATTTTTTTTAATCGCTGGTGATTTTAGAAATTGCCGCTTTAAAAAGCGCTGCCTGTACCATTTTCTGAGCGCTTTGGCTCAATGGAAGGTATAGGGAAAACGCAAAGTGCTTTAAAAAGCGCTTTGTGTAGCGATTTCCCAAATGCAATGCAGGATGGGGAAAACACAGTACTTAGTCCAGACCTCAGCTCTTTAATAGGCATACATTTAAAGTAGCAAGCCAAAAAAATTTGGCGCAAGGTGATGCTAATAATGACATCTTGCTTCTAAGGTTACCTAGTGTTTTAGAAATGTCCTAAAACGTTAAATAACCGTAGTAACAAGATGACATTACTGGCATCTATTATACATTTACTGGTCTGGGCGATCACATCTCCTCCACCACTTCCTGGTTAGTTTGCAGGAGTTCTGGAGCCAGCCAATCACCATGTGGGGACTGAAGCCGCATGGTGATTGGCTGGCTGCAGGACAGCTGCAAACTGACTAGGAATTGGAGGAGACGCGCCTGCCCAGGACCAGGTAACGTATCCCTTCACCCCTGCCTACTCTCACACTGACCCCTCCCTCTACCTAGTCCTAAGGCCCTCCTGGTGCATAACCCTAAACACCCCTCTACTTCTGCCTAACACTAACCATGTCTCCCCCCAGGCCGGGCCAAAGCAGAGGCGAGAGAGGCTCCAGCCTCAGGGCGCAGTGTAGGAGGGGGCGCACAACTCACTCAGCTATCATTCCGCTATTGTGTTTGAAGCAGAGAGAAATTAGAAAAGGGGATACATGGCAGTAACAGCAAGCCAGATAACTAGAGATTAAGGTGTTGGGGGCCCTGGGGGGCCTCTTAGTCTAATATCAATCAGCGTGTGACGGCTCGGGTGGGAGGGATGTAGGGGTGCACTTTAGTGTCTCAAGCCTTGGGTGCTGGAGGACCTTCTCCCGGCTCTGTCTCCCCCACTGCCTAACACTGAACCACGTCATCCCGCCCTGACCTGTTACCAACAGGTACTATATATGTTTACTAGTCTGCTCTGCTTACATGTGTAAATGTGTTATCACACAAGTACAGTAAGCAGGCTAGTGAACATAAAAAAACCTGGTGGTAAGAGGTCAGATCCATAATGCCTGCTGAAAGTGACAGCTACATAGGAAAAAAGTCATTTGTAGTGCATCACCATTTGGCGTACCATTGTTTAATATATATATATATATATATATATATATATATATATATATATATATATATATATATATATATATATATATATATATATATATATATATATATATATAATCGGATGGATGTATGTATGTATGTATGTGTGTGTGTGTGTGTGTGTGTGTGTGTGTGTGTGTGTATGTGCCACGATCACGCAAAAACGGCTTGACCGATTTGAACGAAACTTGGTATGCAGATCCCTTACTACCTGGGATGATAGGTTCTGGGGGTCTCGCGCCCCCCCTGTACACCTGGGCGGAGCTACAAACAGCAAATCAGATTTCACCCATTCAAGTCAATAGAAAAAAAAGAAAAAGCTGCCATTCTCGCAGTATTCAAGCCAGAGTCCCCACACTTGGCACAGTTGGTCACTTGGTGACCGAGGTTACAAATCCAGGAAAAGTGGGCAGAGCATAAAACAGCCAATCAAATTTCAGCCATTCATTTTAAATGGAAAAATGTAAACTGCAGCCATTCTTAGACTGTTAACCGCAGGGGTCTCAAATTTGACACAGTTGGTCACTGGGTGAATGTGATTAAGATTCAAGAAAATGGGTGGAGCCTACAACAGCCAATCAAAATTCACATGTTAATTTTCAAGGGGAATATTTAAACTGCTGCTATTCTTACACTTAATGGCAGAGGCTTCAAACTTGCTACAGTCGGCCATTGGGTGACTGGGGTCCAAATTCACTAAAGGGGCGGGGCCACATACAGCCAATCAGATTTCTTTGGTGGATAAACTGCTTCCATTCACACATTTTTGATGCCAGGAACCTGACAGCTCACAAACTCATTGAGTGACTGTGTGTCAAGGTTACAAAAAGTGGGCGGAGCCAAAACAACTTTTACTGGGAAAATATAAACTGCAGCCATTCTTACAACGTTAATGGCAGGGTTCTCAAACTTTGCACAGTTGGTCATTGGGTGACAGATTAAGATTTTGGAAGGTGGGTGGAGCCTACAACAGCCAATAAAAATTCACCTAATGGTTTTCAAAGGGAATATTTCATCTGCTACCATTCTCTTATACTGGTAATAGCAGATGCCTCAAACCTGGTACAGTTGGTCACTGGGTGACTAGGGTCCAAATTCAGGAAGGGGGCGGAGCCACAAACAGCCAGATTTGTTTATTTTTCAATGGGAATATACAAAGTATTGATACCAAGGACCCCAAAGCTGATAAACTTGATAATTGAGTGACTGTATGTCAAGGTTAGAAAAAGTGGGCGGTGCCAAAAACTTCAATTTTTACATTGCAGGGTTCCCAACCTTTACACAATTGGCCACTGGGTGACTGGGATGAATATTCAGAAATGTGGGTGGAGCCTAAAACAGCCACTCAAAATGTACCTATTGATTTTCAAGGGGAATATTCACATTGCTACCATTCTTACACTGTTAGTGGCAGAAGCCTCAAACCTGATACAGTCAGTCATTCGGTGACTGGGGTCCAAATTCACTAAAGGGGTGGAGCCACAAACAGCCAATCAGATTTGTTAGATTGATTTCAGCCATTCTGTTATTGGCAGGGTTCTCAAACGTGACACAGTTGGCCACTGGGTGACTGGGACTAATATTCAGAAAAGTGGGTGGAGCCTACAGCAGCCAATCAAAATTCACCTTTTAATTTTTTAGGGGAATATTTGCATTGCTGCCATTCATGCACTCTTAATGGCAGAGGCCTACCATGTGCTACAGTCAGTCACTGGGAGACTGGGGTTTAAATTCTGAAGGGAGCGGGGCAAAAACAGCCAATCAGATTTGTTTAATTTCAATGGTTAAATGCAACTTATTGATGCCAAAGACCCCAAAGCTCATAAACTTGGTCATTAAGTGACTGTATGTCAAGATTAGAAATAGTGGGCGGAGCCAAAAACAACTAACTTACATTAAATGTAAACTGCAGCTTTTCTTACACTGTTCATGGCAGGGTTTTCAAACTTCACACAGTTGGTCACTGGGTGACTAGGATTTATTTTCGGAAAAGTAGGTGGAGCCTACAAGAGCCAATCAAAATTCACCTATTGTTTTTTAAGGGGAATATTGAAACTGCAGCCATTCTCACACTGTTAATAGCAGAGGCCTCAAACCTGCTACAGTCGGTCGTTAAGTGTTTGGGGTTCAAATTCAGTAAAGGGGCGGAGCCAAAAACAGCCAGATTTCTTTGCTGGATAAACTGCTTCCATTAGCACAATTTTGATGCCAGGAACCCAAAAGCTCACAAACTTGCTCATTGAGTAGTGACTGTGTGTCAATGTTACAAAAAGTGGGTGGAGTTAAAAACAAATTTTTCTGGGAAATTGTAAACTGCAGCCCTTCTTCACTGTTAATTCTCAAACTCAGCATAGCTGGTTACTGGGTGACTGGGATTAATATTCAGAAAAGTGGGTGGAGCCTAAAATGCCAATCAAAAATCACATGTCACTTTTCAGGGAGAATATTAAAATTGCTGCCATTCTTGCACTGTTAATGACCCATGCCTCAAACCTGGTACAGTCGGTCATTGGGTCACTGAGGTTCAAATTCAGAAAAGGGGACAGAGCCACAAACAGTGAATCAGATTTGAAATTATTGATGCCAAGGACCCCAAAACTCACAAACTTGGGCATTGAGTAATGGCTTTGTGTCCAGGTTACAAAAAGTGGGCGGAGCCAAAAACAAATTTCACTGGGAAAGTGTAAACTGCAGCCCTTCTTACACTGTTTATTTCAGGGTTCCCAATCTTTGCCCAGATGGTCACTGAGTGACAGAGATTAATATTCAGGCAAGTGGGTGGAGCCTATAATGGCCAATCAAAATTCACCTGTTGATTTTCAAGTGGAATATTTAAATTGCTGCCATTTTTACACTGTTAATAGCAGATGCCTCAAACCTGCTACAGTTGGTCATTGGGTGACTGGGGTTAAAATGCTGGACAGGGGTGGAGCCACAAACAGCCTATCTGATTTGTTTAATTTCTATGGGAATATACAAATTATTGATGCCAAGGACAAGGACCCCAAAGCTCAGAAACTTGGTCATTGAGTGTTTGTGTGTTAGGGTTAGAAAGTGGGTGGAGCCAACACCAGTCAAATACATACCCGGGAAACGCCGGGTCATCAGTGGGTGAAGACAAATACAAATTTCACTGGGAAAATGTAAACTGCAGCCATTCTGTTAATGGCAGGGTTTTTAAACTTTGCACAGTTGGTCACAGGGTGACTGGGATTAATATTCAGAAAAGTGGGTGGAGCCTACAAAAGTGAATCAAACTTCACCTGTTGCTTTTCAAGGGGAATATTTAATTGCTACCATTCTTGAACTGTTGATGGCGCAGGCCTCAAACCTGGTGCAGTTGGTGACTGGGGTTCAATTTCAGAAAAGGGGGTGGAGCCACACACAGCCAATCAGATTTGTTTCATTTCAATGCAGATTATTGATACCAAAGGCCGCAAAGCTCACAAACTTGGTCAGTGAGTAATTGTGTGTTAGGGTTAGAAAAAGTAGGCGGAGCCAACACCAGCCAAATACATACACGGGCATCGCCGGGCAATCAGCTAGTATATATATATATATATATATATATATATATATATATATATATATATATATATATATATATATATATGTATACAGTGTATAAAGGTCCATTGGCTACATTTAGTGCTTAAGCCCCAGTCATGCCAGCATTACCATATTCATAGCAATCACAGAGGAAAGCAAAGTTCACACAAGTGCATCAGTCGGTGACGGAAACAGATCAGGTTGTGAATTTCAGCAGATTGTTGGGCTTGCTCCACAGCAGGACATACTTGTATCCAAAGTATTTTGGCAGCATTGCTCTCTGTGTCTGTGAAACCCGAGCGTCCTTCTGCATCTTCCTATAGTAGTGCTGTCTGGGGAACATCTGCTACCACCGCCAGCTGTTACAGCGCTTCCTCCTGTGATGTTGTCCTTGTGACATGGCAGCGGGCGCTGATAATATTACATCTCTCCATGCCGATATTCAAATACATTCTGTGCGTTTCCTCACAGGCACAGCTAAGGGGGTGAAGTCCTCGCCCTTATGCTGGATACTGTGTGCGTTGCATAATGCATGCATTATCATGTGCATACCTCCCAACTTTCTGAGGTAGGAAAGAGGGACACCTGCAAGCAGGGCTGGATTTTCCATAAGGCACCATTGGCACATGCCTACAGGAGCCTTATGTGGGAGAGACGGCCTCCCTCTTCAGATCACTGACCTTAGGCACTTACACCCTACAACCTTGTCTCATGTCTCTGAGGATGATAAGAGACAATGATGAGAGTGTAAAGGCTGCCATACACTAGTCGATTGCCACCAGATCGACCAACAGATAGATCCCTCTCTGATCGAATCTGATCATAGAGGGATCTATTAACTGCCCATACACTGCCCACAGATTTCAGCGTGAAATTGATTCACAGGCTCATACAACTGTATGGGCAGTGAGTTGACATGCAGAATTATTCTGCGAGGCTAAAGTCTAGTAAACACATGATTGGCCAGTTTTACCACCTCCATGTGGTATGATTACCTACAGTTGGGATAACTATGAACAGATTGTGTAGATAAGCTCTATGACAGATGGTAAAATTGGCAAGGCATTGAAAAATTTAAAGGACCACTATCACAAAAAAATGTAAAATTTAAAATGCATTTACGCACATACAAATAAGAAGTATGTTTCTTCTAGAGTAAAATGAGCCATAAATTACTTTTCTCCTATGTTGCTGTCACTTACAGTAAGTAGTAGAGATCTGACAGAAGTGACAGGTTTTGGGCTAATCCATCTCTCCATAGGGGATTCTCAGCATGTCCTTTATTCTTTAGAAATACCCTCCCTGAAAAGGATTTATACAAAAATGCTGGCCAGCCTCCATGCTCGCCGAACACTTTTTTGGCAGTTGGACGGAGCAACTGCCATTCACTAAGTGCTTTTGAAACTAAAGAAAACCATGAGAACCTCCCCTGAAGAGATGGGCTAGTCTAAAACCTGCTGGTTCTGTCATATTTCTACTGCATACTGTAAGTGACAGCAACATAGGAGAAAAGTAATTTATGGCTCATTTTACTCGGTAAGAAATGCCCTTCTTATTGGAATGTGTTTACATGTATTTTACATTATATGATTTTTGGGCATAGTTGTCCTTTAAAGTGTGTACCAGGCTTTAAAGAGAAACCATAACCAAGAATTTAACTTCATCCCAGTCAGTAGCTGATACCTCCTTTCCCATGAGAAATCTATTTATTTTCACAAACGGATCATCAGGGGGCTCTGTATGGCTGATATTGTGGTGAAACCCCTCCCACAGTGTGATGTCAGGACCATGTGCTGACATCACACTGTGGGAGCCTTGTTGCATTGTGGGAAATAACAGCTGTTTCCAACGGCCAAAAAAGCAAGCAGCATCTCCTTCCACTGACATCACCTGCCAACAGTAAAAATGTCACCATGTGATAAATGTCAGAATGTAAATCGGGGAGAGGAAAGATTTTACAATGGGCAAACACTGACTAAATTATTTATATATAATTACTGTAAAAAATGAAGCACTTTTTAATTACATTATTTTCACTGGAGTTCCTCTTTAAAAACCACTTAACGACCGCCTAACGCCGATAGGCGTCGGCGGGTCGTTAGTGGTATAGCATGGAAACGGCCGCTCGATCGAGCGGCCTTTCCATGCCAGTTCACGGAGACTGTCTCCGTGAACAGTGTGCGAGCCGCCGATCGTGGCTCGCACGTATAATGTAAACATCCGGGGAAGAAATCCCCACTGTTTACATCACACGGCGCTGCTGCGCAGCAGCGCCTTGACGTAGATCGGCGATTCCCGGCCTCTGATTGGCCAGGGATCGCCGGCATCTGATAGGCAGAAGCCTATCCTATCAGGCGCAGGACGGAACTCCGTCCTGCGCCACTCACAGGGTAAGGGAGAGGGAGGGAAAGCCGGGGAGGGCGGAAAGCGCTCCGGAGGGGGGCTTTGAAGAGCCCCCCCCCCCCCCCCGGAAAGTGCGGTTAGCCGGCGGCGATCAGACCCCCCCAGCAGGACATCCCCCTAGTGGGGAAAAAAGGGGGGGGGAAGTCTGATCGCCCTGGCTATTTCCTGATCGGTGCTGCGGGCTGGAGAGTCCACGCAGCACCAATCAGAAGAAAATACCCTGGTCCTTAAGTGGTTAAAGAGAACCTGAACTGAAAATAAAAAGTCAAAATAATCATACACCGGTCATACTTACCTCCTGTGTAGTCTATTCCTCAATCTCACTCTCCACTCCTGCGTCCCATTTCTCCACTGTGATCAGTGGAATTCTCCATCCTCCATTTAAAAAATGGCCATTACCCCATAACAGCTTCCTGGTCAGAACACCGTTAAACTGTAATATCACCCCCTTGAGCCATAGGGAAACATGGACATTACCTTGCACATTCAGTTGTAACTGACAGCTGCTGGTATATAACTGACAGCAACTGGTATATTTCAGTTCTGACAAATCTTGTCAGAACTGGAAGGGATCACTGAAAGAAGAAAATGGTGAGCGTCTGAGAGGAACGGACGGTGAGGTTAGTATGTAATATTCATTTGCAGCTAAATGACGTGTTTATTTTAAGTCATTTTACTCACTTCAGGTTCCCTTTAAAGAGAACCAGAGATGAAGCACCCTCTTGTATTTTACCTAATAAATCAGTGGGAACATGACAGTTAACACCTAATCTGCTCTTTGTTTCATTGTTCTCTGTTTAATCTGACTGTTATCACCTCTGATAAGAATCCCCGACCGAGCACTTACGGTAAAAGAGTCCAGGTCAGCACACCTTTTTCAAGAAAAGAATTTTCTCAATTTATTGCTCCATAAGCACGTGAAAACTTATGGAGCAATAAATTGAGAAAATTCTTTTCTTGAAAAAGGTGTGCTGACCTGGACTCTTTTACCGTATTGTTGAAGTCTGGATGCTGGGGCTCAGTATCCACAGGCCATAGCACCCACATCTTGGGTAAGGTGTGCCACCTCCGCACTTGAACTTTATCATTCGACCGAGCACTTAGTCTAGCTTTGCTATGGAAAGATTATAGCTGAGTATGTCTTCTCTGGTGTCTTTTCAAGCCCAAGTCTGCCCCCTTGTGGCTCTGCTATAATGACGCAGCTATAATTATTCCCTGCAAAGCCAGACTGAATGCTCACACTGGGATTCTTATCACAGCTGATAACAGACACTTTTAGCAGTGAGGATGAAACAGAGAGCATGGTAAGTGTTTTCTCTAATGTTCTTACTGATATATATGGTAAAATCCACAAGGGTGCTTCGTCTCTGGTTCCCTTTAAGTATGATGAGATAAATCATTAGATATGGTTTTTTGAATCAGCCCCATAATCACATGACTATGATTAGCCAATGCTCCTGCAGTATTCATTTTCCAAGGAGAGTTAACCATCTGTAATATTCCCTGTCAGCTGGGGCTGTTTGACCTGATGTTGAAATGGCACCAAACACGCATTTACAGTCAGTACTTTGCTGTCAGCAGCATGGCTGCATATCCCTGCACACCTTTTCTGTCTGAGCCTGCTTGCATCTGGCAGTAACTAAACCAATGATGAATGTGTAAATATAGCATGTTTTGCCCAGGAGGCAGGGGCAGCTTGACCTGTAGCACAATATGGTGCCAGGTTGGATCTTATCTACAAACAGCCAGAACTGTCCATCATCACAGCCTCCCCTGACACAGAATACCAGAGCCTGACTGCAATTACCAAGTGTAACTTTATTATTTTCCCTCAGCATTGGACCTGAATGCCTCTCCACGTTTCCTTGGCGATATCGGGTTTGTATGGACTCTTGCGGACAAATACTTTAATACCTTGTGCATTTGTAATGTTCACTATCAGCAGTTGAAAAGGCGTTAGTGGGTTTGTATGGCAGCCTCATATTTTAGAACAAGGGTTTTATATTCTGTTGAACATTCCTGTGGCCAACAATGTTTTTCTTGTGTTTCTGTCAATCTTGAGACATGCCTTAACACTTTAGATGTTAGATCCTTTGTACGCCAATCTTTTGAACATGCAGGACTTAACCACATCCCATCACCCTGTTTTCCTTCACTTTGCAGGATGAGTCGCCCAGAGCTGGCAAGATCTGACCGCGATCTGGAGTTAATTATGTTCAGTACTTACTTTTTCTAATACTGCTTTATTAATAAGTGTATAATGTATAGGTGTGTGATGCAAAGAAACAGAGAGTGGGCACCACCCAATGTAACTATTCAGACAATCCAGCATATATGATCGGACAGGTGTGTGGGCACCGGTATGACCTGCGACGGCCATTTTGTGTCCCCTTGGCCTTTGATCAAGTGTTGTCTGGACCTCTTCCGTCGTATTAGAGGTACTGTGGCCTATCACATAGAGACTAGCGGCCACTTAGACGAGCTGCGGCGGGGAGAGTACCGCGACGCAACATGTTTGAAAGGAGCCTTTAAGCTGAGCGAGAGCAGCTTAGCGAAAAACAGCACTGTCCTATTGTGTACAGACCACAGCTGAGAGGGTTAACTCGCCCATGCCGCCCCCTCTGGCCAGGCCTGGATTTACCTCACAGAAGCCTATAGGCAAAGATGTCTTGGCACCTTAAAGGGAACCAGAGATGAACGTTTCACACAAAATAAACATATCAGTCGATAGCTTGTAAAGAATAAATGCTCTACCTGATAATTTCGCCGCTCTGGTGTGCGTTTTTTAGTGTTTTTTATCCATTATTGCTCCAGGAAAAATCCAATATGGCCGCCGGCTCATATCCCTTCTGCTTCCGGGTTATGAGTTGTTCTGGATGTGCTGTCTAGGCTATATGAGACTAGGCTGCTGTCTAGGCTATATGAGAAAGGCTGCTGCAGCCTTTCATCTGTGTGCTTTCATTTTGGTATGATGTGCAGCTGCCTGTAGGAAGTGTCTCTCATAGGAATGAAACTGCAGTCATCATCATTATCTATGCAGAGTGTACACAGATCATATTGCAGCCACACTTGTCTGTTTCAGAGCTTCTCTCTCAGCAGCAGCAGCCCCTCACATGTCATCCGAGCTCTCAGTATGCAAAGCAGCAAAGCTGAGCAAGGAGGGGGCAGGCTTGGGCTTGAAAAGACTCCACAGAAGAGTGACTCAGCTATAATGATTCCAGGTCAAACCTAGACTGAAGGCTCAGTCGGGGATTCTTATCACAGCTGCTAATAGACTAATTAAGCAGATAACAATGAAACTAAAAGCAGGGTAGGTGTTTACTGTCATGTTCCCACTGATAAATGTAGTAAAATACATGAGGGTGCTACGTCTCTGGTTCTCTTTAAACTTTGCCCTCCATGAACCTACAAACCCTCACTGAACTGCTGGCCTGCATAGGGAAAGAGGAGGAGAGGCACTATGGCGGGGGGATGTCTTCCCCTAATCAGGCGTCTGTAGGCATGTGCCTACAGTGCCTTATGGTAAATCCGGCCCTGCCTCTGGCTGATGCGCTGCACGCTGCTCTCCATCCTCCTAACACTACCATCTCCACAGCCAGACGTTTCGCCCCAAGAAACATATAGAAAATATTCCATATATTAACTTTAGTAGCAGTAGACCATTGATTGTAGCACTCAGAAGATGAGAGTGAATGGTGTGATTGTCTTGCAGGTGGGATAACCCCACAGTATGATTTGTACAAAAATGATTTGGTTAATTTCTAAATATATTACAAAAATTAACCAAAGAGGCTTATAGCCAGCCGAAATTCTTAAAGAGGAACTGTAGTGAAAATAACATAATAAATAAAATTGCTTATTTTTTTTACAGTATTCATTTATAGTCAGCGTTTGCCCATTGTAAAATCTTTCCTCTTCCTGATTTACATTCTGAAATGTATCACTGGTGGTGGCATCTTTAGTTCTGCCAGTACGGCATGTTCGTTACTGAGTGTTCTTTGCACAGATATTGCTTGCTTGACAGTTGAAAAAAGCCATTATTTCCCACAGTGCAACGAGGTTCACAGACAGCAAACTGTCAGGACCTTGGTCATGACATCACACTGTGGGAGGGGTTTCACCAAATTATGAGTCATACAGACCA
This sequence comes from Hyperolius riggenbachi, assembly GCF_040937935.1. Taxonomy (NCBI): domain Eukaryota; kingdom Metazoa; phylum Chordata; class Amphibia; order Anura; family Hyperoliidae; genus Hyperolius; species Hyperolius riggenbachi. The sequence continues at coordinate 78,342,601 of NC_090646.1, read as the reverse complement.
CCCTGATTCGAGAAAAGGTAAAGATCTCTAATGCGAAAGGGTCATCTGCTGACTGGAATGAAGTTCAATCCTTGGTTAAAGGATACCCGAACTGACATGTGGCATGATGAGATAGACATGTGTATGTACAGTGTCTAGCACACCAACACCTGTGCTGTGTTCCTTTTTTTCTTTCTCTGCCTGAAAGAGTTAAATATCAGGTGTGTAAGTGGCTGACTCAGTCCTGACTCAGGCAGGACGTGACTATAGTGTGACCCTCACTGATAAGAAATTCCAACTATAAAATACTTTCCTAGCAGAAAATGGCTTCTGAGAGCAGGAAAGAGATAAAAAGGGGAATTTCTTATCAGTGAGGGTCACACTGTAGTCACTTCCTGTCTGAGTCAGGACTGAGTCAGCCACTTACATACCTGATATTTAACTCTTTCAGGCAGAGAAAGAAAAAAAGGAACACAGCATAGTTATTTGTGTTCTAGGCACTGTACATACACATGTCTATCTCATCATGTCACATGTCAGTTCGGGTGTCCTTTAAAGTTCCTCTTGAAGTCTCTCCTTGAGTCACAGTGAGGAGTGCTGCTGATGACCCCCACTTACACAGTAGATGGGTTTCATGTAGTGTAGAATTAGGGTCAGCCTATGGGGCAGACGTATAGCTGTATATACAGCAGGCATGAACCCTGTAAGACTTCCACAATGTGAGAAAGGTGAGACTCCCCTTGGCATTCGTGTGCACGCAGCTAAGCCTTGATTACCTCCATGTGTTTGGATTGTTTGAAACCAGCACAAAGGGTCATACATCCATTCCCTCTATGTCTCACTAAATCGATTCTGACAGGTCAAATCCTTCAGGATCTATATTTCATAGCCAGCAAAAAAAAATATGATTACACTTTATCCACTGTGCTGCAGCTTTTGGATATTTCGAGGTATGTGAAATGCAGAAGACTATTTTTGGAATGTTCTAATCTCAGTTCAGGTCTAATGCTGGAGTTCTTTGTTTCCTTCCATCTGACCCTGAAGACCAACTCTTCCACACCTCCATTATCTCAGCAGTGCCTGCCATGTACACCAGCCATAGGTAAAACTTATTTATGGCACCTGCAGATTATTATTGCCAGTGCCAGTCTTTGATCAGTGTGAGTGCCACTAAGTGGCCAAAAAATGGAGGCATTCTATTTAAAAGCTAACCAGTCCAACAGTGACGTAGACTAGGGTGACCTAACAATGCAGAGTTGCTTGTATAAGGATCGCTCAGCTTCGGACAGCGTATTTCTCACGGAAGTTAATGTGAAAATGGGAAGACAAAAGGTTTAAGCGACTTTGAACGAGGGATGCTTGTTGGTGCAAGGTGAGCTGGTGCTAGCATCTCTGAAACTACCACTCTTTAAGTATTTTATTGCCAAACAGTAGCTCGGGTTCTTAAAGAGTGGCAGCTGAGAAAAAAAAATCAAGCATTAAGGACTATTGTGGTCGAAGAAGGCTGGTGAATGAGTGAGGTGAAAGGTGAGTAGCAGGCATAGTCTGCAGCAACAGAAGGGCAACAACACGACAAATTACAGCTGAATTAAATTCAGGTACATCACAAAGCATATCCCAACGCACAACAAGATGGACTTTGCAAAGGATGGGCTTTAGCAGCAGGAGATCATCAACGGGGCTTTCAGGTATCACAGAAAAATAGGAAAAGATGCCTTTTGTGGGCTCTTGCCACAGTGCTAGATCAGTCTCAAATTGGTTTAAGGAACATCAGAGTTTAAAGTGAACCTCCAAACTAAAAATCTACTCAGCAGCACTGAAAAGGCCTGGTGTTTCTTTAACAGTTTCACAGCATCAGAATTTTGTTTTTGTTACCCAAGCTTCATTTTTAGCTGCACAGAAACTAAGCTTCGCCCCACCAAAGAAATCTGCCTGGGCATTTTTCTCCTGATACTGTGCAAAGCATGATGGGATTTCTGATGTTGTTGCTCTCATTGCCTAGCATGCACATCTGGGAGGGGTGATCAGGACAGCTGGAACTGTGTCTCATGATCCTTGTCACCTCCTTTCAACCAGAAAAAAAGGCTGCCCCCATGAAATCATAAACATTTGCCTGTTCTTTTACAACAGGGTGGGTAAGAGATTATATAACCTATCTATTTTAATTAACATAACTAATGTAACTTAATTACAGTTTGTTTGTTTAGGCTGAAGTTGCTTCCATAGCCTGCTCAGTCCCCTGACTTCCATCATATTAGGCATCTTTGGGACCAAGTCAAAAGGTCACTTCAAAGCTTGGAAACGCCACCATCCAATCTGACCCAACTTAGAGCTGCCATTATGTCAGCATGGGTCATCATTGCTCAGCATTGGTAGCAGCATCTTGTTGAGTTCATGCCAAGAAGAATATTGGCTGTGATCAGAGCAAAAGGTAGACCAACTTGGTATTAGAGGTGGTCTCTAATTTTTGGGCCACTTGGTGTATATTCTGTAGTAAAAAAAAAAAAGGACAAATCCTGCTCTAGAATTTGCCTTGTTCAATTTGGGGTTTTGTTGTTTGTTGTTTTTGATTAACTAGAGAAATGTTTTTTCTAAAAAGGCTCTTTTTTTAAATAAAAACAAAAACCTAATGATTGCAGCAGCGATCATGGACCACCAAAAGAAAGGCCTATTTGTGTGAAGAAAAGGAGGTAAGATTAATTGGTGTGCTAAGTTGTATGGTTGTGCAGCGAGCTGTTAAAGCTGCAGAATGCTGCATTGTAAAAAATCGCCTGGTCACTAGGGGGGTTTAAAGCAGTGGTCCTCAACTGGTTAAAGAGAATCTGTAGCTTTAAAAAAAACTATAAAAATAAACATACATCTGAAATCCTCTTGTTGCCCTGGCCCCATGTGCCCCATTTCTGCTGCTCCCTGCCAAAATCATAGCCCTAAAAATACAGTTTTATCATTTGCTTACAAACAACAAATATGGTCTTGGGCACTCCAGTCTGGAGCTGTGCAGGAGAGGTCAGCATGTTTGAGCATCTGCTGTATGTCTTCTCATGCCGCTCAAGTGTGACTTTACTCCGCACATTGTCAATGGATCTCCGCATAGCGGACAGCTCCCTTGCTCGCAGGGACACTGACTATGAAGAGACGGGAGCGCGCATTAGACCAAGTGGAGCAGGATGCATCTTGAGCTGAAATGGGCATACACTGGTCAGTCAGCAGATGCAGCGCCTTCCATATTACAGCCAACAAGGCTATGGGAAGTGGGTACAGGGGAGCAGAGGGGGACCTACGAGAGGCAGCAGTAAGCCAGAGGGCTCCTCCACAGGTACTGCTACATGTAGTAAGGGAGAAATGAGGGGGTAAAAAACTAATTCTGCATGAAAACTGTATCCTCCATTAATGTTAATTTGGTGCATCTGTTTTGAATGCAAGTTGTGTATCCTGCTTATAATTAGGCTCTGCACATCCATGCAGTTAGCCATTCAGATGCAGCCTGTCTTGGGAAGCGCTGCCACCTCTCCCTGCAGTTAGGGCCAGATTTGTAATTTTTACCATCCAAGGCCCACTATCACCAGCTGCCCCTAACCTGCAGCATCCTAACCCCCCCCCCCCCCCCTCACACACACACACACACACACACACACACACTCAGCAGGGATTAGATTGTATGCTCTTCTAAGGAAAGTTAGTGAAGTGATGGCAGGGATTACATTATAAAATCCTCTGAGGACAGTTAGTGACATGATGGCAGGGATTACATTATAAAATCCTCTGAGGACAGTTAGTGACATGATGGCAGGGATTACATTATAAGATCCTCTGAGGACAGTTAGTGACATGATGGCAGGGATTACATTATAAACTCCTCTGAGGACAGTTAGCAACATGATGGCAGGGATTACATTATAAAATCCTCTGAGGACAGTTAGTGACATGATGGCAGGGATTACATTATAAACTCCTGAGGACAGTTAGCGACATGATGGCAGGGATTACATTATAAGATCCTCTGAGGACAGTTAGTGACATGATGGCAGGGATTACATTATAAGATCCTCTGAGGATAGTTAGTGACATGATGGCAAGGATTACATTATAAGATCCTCTAAGGACAGGTAGTGAAGTGATGGCAGGGATTACACTATAAGCTCCTGCTCTGAGGACAGTAAGTGACATGCTGGCATGGATTATATTGCAAGCTCCTTGGCGAGCAGCACATTCGGTGAGTGACAGGCAGCTCAGAGATCACTATTAGTGCCCGCTCGCTGCCCCTTCATCTCCCCAGTGCCGGATCTGTCTGTTGATAGCCACCCACCGCTATGTGCAAACTCTGTGTAGCAGGACAAATGTTCGGCAGGCTAACTGCTGCTGCCACCCTGCTGCCCACAGCCCGCCCCTTGCTTTCCTGGTGCCCTAGGCCATGGCCTATGTGGCCTTGCCTGAAATCCGGCCATGCCTGCAGTAATAATCGCTTGGGACATCGATTTCTAGTGAATTCAACCAAATGGTCAAATTGGATGGATTTTGATGCAAAAAAATAAAAATCAATAAGTATATGGCCTTTAGACAGGCAACAGACTCCAGTATGTGTACAAGTAATGTGCAGCGCTGGGCCGGGGGAATTTGCTCGCTAATAGTTGGCTCAGCGCTCTATGCCACTATCAGCACTGGAGAGCTCAGACTAGAAATTATTTTTACAGATCGTGTTTCGGGCCGTCTGGGCCAAGTTTCTATCCTTTTTGATATAAACACAGGAGTGAGAGAGCGAGGCGTAGAGCCGCTATCTCCCCACGATGGCTCGCTGCCTCGCTGAATACTCGCGCCTTTGTGATTTATGCGATCACTTTCAGCCTCAAACTTTCCTTTTTATCAGCGTTGATAAGCCCTCTCATTGCTCTCACGGAACGGTTGAGAAGAGTGAATAGGGCTTAAGAGCTGATATCGTGCAGAAGTGAGAGTATCAGTCAGAACTGAGACAGATGCTTATCTTAAACCTTCCATTGAAAGGTGCTCTGAGCATCGTGAGAGATGCCGGGCTGGGAATTGCTGTGGCTGCCTCTCCTGGAAGAGAAGGCCTTTATACAAGTGCTGTTATAAGGAACCCGTATTATCTTTTCATTAAAGGACACCCGAGGCAAAAATAAAATAATTGTAATAAAACGATTGTATCTATCTACCTTCTCCTAAAAATGACTTTTTAAGATATTCCACAGTTTTATTTTATGTTTAAATCTACTTTTTAAGTTTTAAAGAGGAACTCCAGTGAAAATAATGTAATAAAAAAAGTGCTTCATTTTTACAATAATTATGTTTAAATGATTTAGTCAGTGTTTGCTCATTGTAAAATCTTTCCTCTCCCAGATTCACATTCTGACATGAATTACATGGTGACATTGTTACTATGGGCAGGTTATGTAGCTGCTCCTAGCTGTTCTGGCTGTTACAGACAGCTGTAAACAGCCATTTCCTGTCTGTGAACATTGTTACATTGTGGCAGTTTGCCCAGAGTACCGCGGTACTCAGAGCTTCTTGTGGGAGGGGTTTCACCACAATATCAGTCATACAGCGCCCCCTGATGGTCTGTTTGTGAAATGCAATAGATTTGTCATGTAAAAGGGGGTATCAGCTACTGATTGTGATAGAGTTAAATTCTTGGTCAGAGTTTCTCTTTAACTGTTTTATTGTTTTTGTTCAATGACACATTCATTGAAGTATGCCAGAGCTAAAATCTATGAACTATTGACCCTTTTTATCTCTTTCCCGCTCTCAGAAGCCATTTTCCGCTAGGAAAGTGTTTTATAGTTGGAATTTCTTATCTGTGAGGGTCACACTGTAGTCACTTCCTGTCTGAGTCAGGACTGAGTCAGCCACATACCTGATATTTAACTCTTTCAGGCAGAGAAAGAAAAAAAAGGAACACAGCATAGTTATTTCTGTGCTAACCACTGTACAGTACATACCCATGTCTATATCATCATGTCACATGTCACCTTGGGTATCCTTTAAAGAGGAACTGTAGTGAAAATAATGCAATTAATAAAATAGCTTGTTTCTTTTTGCATTATTCATTTATAAATGATTTAGTCAGTGTTTGCCCATTGTAAAATCTTTCTTCACCCTGATTTACATTCTGATATTTATCACAGGTGGCGATATCTTTAGTCTTGTCAGGTGCATCTCTATGGAATGTTTGTTTGTGAGAATTCCTAAGCCAGTGAAAATAATGCCTGGTTTCCCAGAAAGCTCTGGGAGGAGAATTCTGCATAGCTTAACAGCCTAGGCTAAGCCTTAGTAAGACGGTGAGGCTACATACCAACATACAGCAATATATAGATATAGGAAGTGTTTGGACTGTGTGTTTGGGCTAGTTTACACTGCAAAAGCTTTTTCTAAGCGCTTGAGATTTGAAAAGCTCTTGCTAATGTAATGCTGTGTGTGTGTTCTCACTTGAGGGATATGATTTTACAAAAATCATCCATAACATTGCATTAGCTTTTCAAATCACTAGCGCTTAAAAAGCTCTTGCTGTGTGAACCAGCCCTATCTGATGCTAAAACCAGGAAAATGACCATGAAAGTCGGTATCCTGAATAATAATACTCTTAACCTCCCTGGCGCTGCGGAGGATTTCTCAGGCCCTGGTGGGCCGATTTGCATAATTTTTTTTATTACACGCAGTTAGCCCTTTGCCAGCTGCATGTACATTACGATCGCCGCCGCTCCATGCTGATTCGCCGCTACCCGCCGCCCCCCCCCCCCCCAGACCCCCTGCGCAGCCTGGTCTATCAGTGCCAGGCAGCGCTAAGGGGTGGATCGGGACTCCCCGGTGCACCATGACGTGGATGACGTCATCCCAATCGTCGCCATGGCGGCAAGGGAAGCCAAACAGGAAATCCCTGAACGGGATTTCCTGTTTGCTCTGATCGCCGGAGGCAGCTATCATGTAGCTAGCGATAGGCTAGCTACATGATTTAAAAAAAATAAAAATTAATGTGCTGCACTGCCCCCTGGCGGTTTTAATAGACCGCTAGGGAGGTTAATAAAAGAATATATAATTCACAATGTGAGAAATAAATATGTACAAAAATGACAAATACTTACCAATACATAAATACCACTGATAGCTGTATTTTTAACCACTACCTGACGACCCACCGCATTAAAACGTCCTGTTGGAGCCTCTTAAAGAACAAGTGACACCCATGCTAACCTAGAAATAAAAAACACATATATAAGTAGATAAATACTAGTTCTTCTTACATAACAGATGTATTGCACTGTCCACGTTATGATTCCTGTGAATTGTATAAAGGAACAGCAGAGAATTCTATTCTGGGCAGTTTCCATCTTTGTTACCTTTGACCTCCTGACATCATTCCCTCCCTCACTTTTTTTCTCCTTTTGCTAATTGTGTATTGATTACCTGCAGAGTCTGCAGACACTCCCACTGAGGTCTATACTAAGAAGTGCACTGTCTTATGTCATTAGAAAGAGGGGGAACTAAAGGGAAGAGGAGGAATATAATATAGATAAACAAGACCCCCAGCATGCAACTGTTTGGCAATGGCACTTAAAGGGCCAGTGCTCCAAAAGTATGTGATAAGTCCAAAACATAACAGCAGAAAAAGTTTTGAATGCAGGATTAGCATCTTTATCACTTAATACACTCAGACCAGTTGCTGTTGAAATTTGATTTTCATGGTGACAATGCCGCTTTAACTGCTCCTGGACGTTTTAATGCGTCGCTCGCTCCCGCCACCGTTGTGCACACGTGCGTCCCTCTGTGGCTCGTAACTGTTGGGACACTGCGATTGGGGAAGGGGAACCCAATCGGAATGCTTGGAATGAATGGACATGACCCCGATCAGGGGCCATGTCTATTCATAAACCAGGAAGTAGTGTGAAGCTCATAAAATGTTTAAAAAAAAAAAAAAAAAGTGAACACTTCCTGTAAAATAGGATAGTGTTTGCAGCACCAGCGCCAAAAAGTAAAATTACACCTAACATTTACAATTAAAAATTCTCCACAATTCAGTCCGGTAATGCCGTCAGTCAATGCAGGTGCAGTCCAACCGAGCGCGCTCCCCCGGCATGCTCCCGCGCCCGGGAGCTTTCTGTGGCTGTGCACTAGTACTGCGCAGGCGGAAAACTCTCCCGGCGATGGGAGTGCGACAGGGCACACGCACACGGCCGGCTGTGCATGCACAGTACACACTGACTGATGGGATTACCAGACTGAATTGCAGAGGACACAGGCGGTCTAGGAGGATGATGAGGGACCAATGGGCCTGAAGGGGGCTGGAGAAAGCCCCAGGTATGTATAAAACTTATTTCCTTTAGTCTCAGGTACACTTATCTTATAGACGTCAGTCTGTAATGAAAGAAGCATGCCTTGATGGTACTGATGTTTCGCTGGGACATAGATATGACTTATGCTCCTAATATAAACAATAACCTTATCATACTAAAACCAGCTAAATGCAAAATATACTGTATGATGTATCTCTTATGAACCTGCTGTATATTCTTGACTGTTGTTCTGTATTTGTTGAAAATTTTCAATAAAATAATTTTTTAATGAAAAAATCTTGAATTTTTAGATGGACATAAACTGAAATAGTATTTACAAGTGACGATATATCTCAAGAGGATGGTTTGGGGGCAAGCTTATATATCCTAGCACTAACCACAGCTCTGTCCAAACTATCCTCACTACTGGTAGTATTGCACAATAAAATGTCCATACTAAAAAGGTCCATACTAAATTTGACCTTACGTGGTTCACCCCCAAAGGGAGCTGCTATCAGTTTGGCTAGCGCTCTTGGGTAATACTAGACGGTCAGCTATCACTAGTCGAATGGCTAGTGCTTCAGCTAGTAGTTAAGGGGGGAGCTGGTATTACACATTAGGAAGGGGGTTAGTATTAGGCAATAGTGATGGTCACGTCCAATGCTAGGTACACACCATACAATTTTCTGTTAGATTCTTTTGTTAGATTTACCTACAACATGGAAAAAAGCTATCTGGCAGGTAAATCTAAGAGAAAATCTAACAGAAAATTGTATGGTGTGTACCTAGCATAAGGCTCGGTACACACTATGAGATTTTATGGTCGATTTACCGTCAGATCGATTATTTCCAACATGTCCGATTTGCTGTCCGATCGATTTCTGTGCATTTTACGATCAATTTCCGTTAACTTTAATAGGAAATCAATCGGAAAATGCTCGGAATTCGATCGGAAAGCAAATGAGACATGTTGGAAATAATCGATCTAGCATTAGAGAACTGGTGGAGAAGCATGTGATCAGTTAGGTCAGGTGATAGATATGCAAGTCACTGATTTGTTAGTCATGATCATGTGCTAAAGCAGGATGTCATCACAGCGAATCATAGCTTTGCAAATCTGTCAGCTGATCTAACAAATCACATGCTTCTCCGTGACACATGATCATCACTATTGGGCATTAGGAGGGGGTTTAGTGTTAGCCATAAGGGGGGGGGGGTAGTGTTAGGCATTCAGAGGGGGGGTTAGTGTAAAGCATTAGGAGAGGGGTTAGTGAAAAGCATTAGGAGAGGGGTTAGTGTAAAGCATTAGGAGAGGGGTTAGTGTAAAGTATTAGGAGAAGGGTTAGTGTAAAGCATTAGGAGGGGGGGGGGGTTGTGTTAGGCATTAGGAGGGAGGTTAGTCCTCCTGCTGGACACTTGTAGTTCACAGGAAGTGGTATTTGAAGACTCCCCTTTCTAAACAGGAAGCAAGCACACTGAAGGGGTCTTGCAGCTGTATGAATGCAGAATGTGCACAGCTCTAATACAGATTTTGAGACTGAAAAAATGCAATGCCCAAAGCAATGCTTCTATTGTAAACTAAACAACCCATGTGCCTTAAGAATTTAACAACTTCTGTTTTAGGTTTTGTTGCGCCTTAAGTTCATGACCGCAGATTCCTGGCGCCACCCTGTATGGATATCTAGGAACATATTGCGTTGTCATTACAGCAGTGGAGGTCAGCTGTCACACCAGTAAAGGTGGATGAATGTTTGTCAAGCTTAGATGTACAGCGGCCAAGAGGACATGCATCCCTTCAGATTAGCACAGGTGGCTGCCGGTGACCCCGATCTCAGGATTTTACGGCACATTCCTTCTCGGAAGAGCCGGAATCAACTTTGAGGATAGAGGATGAGCCAAACCACAACAACCATCATGGTGGCCCAAGCTTCATCTGCAGCCCATCATCCATTTCCTTATCAGAGTAAATATAAAAACACTTATAAAATTGTACGAAACGAAGAAAAAAAATGGCCAACAGAAAACACAAACAAAACCATTAATACAACTTCTACCAAAAACACAATAAACGTCAATTTCGACAACTGTAATGGAGCGCATGTAGCCTTTGCATTTTCCTTCACTCCCATAGTAAAGCAAGAGCTTGTAAATTTAGCCCACGTTATGTCAGATTCTTACACGATCCCCCCCACATCCCTAAATAAACTTGACATCTTGTTTAAACAATGGCCAGAACTAATGGAAACAAATGGAAACATTTAATCACCGAGTTAAGCAGAGGGTTTTTATTTTTCTTCTTCTGTCAGTGCATCCCGTAAAGTTCTAAGCCTTTTATCTGTTCACGCCTCCTAACCTCATGTTTAATGTGAAGGCCAGGAAGCCTTTAGATCTCGGCAAATGCTGCCCTTGATGTACCGTATTACTGTATGAGCACCTGTTCCTGCTCTCTTGGCTCGGGAGCTGCATAAATAGGTCACATCATGGCCTACGAGCCGTTCTTCTGCAAGTATCAGAAAGCAATCGCAGATGTAACTCAATCAAGAAGAGGACCCCACCCCAGCACCACTGAAATATCAAGTAGTGACACTTGTCCATTGCAGAGGTTTTTCAGTGCTATATAAACATTACAGCATCAGATGCAGAGGTTGTGTTTTCACCAAAGCCCCTTAACCAACCAGAACCAGGACCAGAATCAAATGTATTTGCCAAGCACGACTGGGTAGTGACCGCCGACCGAAATTGCATTTGGCACATACATGGCTCAGAGTGGAGGTAAGACAAATAACATTTATATTGCGCTTTTCTCCTTGCGGACTCAAAGCGCCAGAGCAGAGCAGCAGCCACTAGGGCGCGCTCTATTGGAAGTAGCAGTGTAAGGGAGACTTGCCAAAGGTCTCCTACTGAATTAGTGCTGGCTTACTGAACAGGCAGAGCCGAGATTCGAACCCTGGTCTCCTGTGTCAGAGGCAGAGCCCTTATTTACACCATCAGCCAACTGCAATATAATAAGATATGAACAATATAAATAATGAGGTAGAACACAAAAGCAGCAGTGACAAAATACATTCAACAGTGTTACGCTAGACCAGGGATGTCAAACCGGTCCTACAAAGGCAGAGGTCCTCACACATTTTTGACACCACTCAAATTAATTGATGGCTCTCAATCAGGAAAGGTGTGGTCCATCAGGCAGAACACATTCCTCTCTTTCTCAGTCCCTCCTAAACACTGGCATGGATCTGGCCCTCCAGGCCTGGAGTTCAACACCTGTGCGCTAGACAGTCCATCGATAACAATAGCCATTGGCTGTGACCTTACGGGGAAAAGGGGGAGCTGCTGGAGGGGGGAGGGCGTGGAGAGAGTTCAGGAGGTTGACAGCAGAGGGGAAAAAGAGTTTGTGCTTAGTTCTGGTGGAGATGGTTCAAAACCTTTGGCCTGAGGGGAGTAGACTGGAGAAGCGTTGGCTTCCTCAGCAGGACCCAGCAAGGGCCCATATTCAGCTGGTGTATAAGCTCTTTATTGGTGCTGTAGTTGTAATGATCAGCTGCCTTGCCTTGTGCTTTGAATAGTGAAAATCATTACCAAAGCATTCTTTTTCCTCTGCATACACCTCTCACAAACTGTGGTTGTCATAGGAATGTCAGTTCTGGTGGTCAGTATCTTGTGATTGTTACCCGTCTGGGTTTCCGAAGATTCACAATACCCTTGAAACTTAGTAAAATGTCATTGACACCATAGTGAGTTTAAGGACCACTATCGCAAAAAATAGTACCAATTAAAATACATGAAAACACATAAGTAAAAAATACATTTCTCCCAGAGCAAAATATGCTATACACTACTTTTCTCCAATGTTGATGTCACTTACAGTAGGGAGTAGAAATCTGACAGAACTGACAGGTTTTGGACTAGTCCATCTCTTCATAGGGGATTCTCAGAGTTTTCTTTATTTTCAAAAGCACGGATCAGTCCAACTGCCAGAATCGTGGTGCAAACAGGTGTGTGTGTGTGTGTGTGGGGGGGGGACTTACATGAGCACAGTACAGATGCACTTGTCTTCAGAGGTACTCAAGAAAGCGAGTACTTCTGAAGGCTGCCGGAGTAGTATTGAAGAGTTATTCCACCTAACAGGTTGAATAACCTCAACGGGGAGGGCACAGGAAAGGCGGGATGGACCAATGACTGGGAAGGCTCTTTGGTATCCAGAGTCTTCCCCCTACTTAGGTAACTATCCAAGCGCTACAGGGGAGCAGTCACTGCGACTGCAGAGGGGTCCAGAGGTGTGTGGAGTGCCCCAACGGGATAGTGTAATGGTTAAGGGCTTTGCCTCTGACACAGGAGACCTGGGTTCGAATCTCGGTGCTGCCTGTTCAGTAAGCCAGCACCTATTCAGACCTTGGACAAGTCTCCCTAACACTGCTACTGCCTATAGAGCGCATCCTAGTGGCTGCAGCTCTGGCGCTTTGAGTCCACCAAGAGAAAAGCGTGATATAAATGTTCTCTGTTTGTTTGTTTTAACCTACCCTCCGAAGTTCCAGATCCGGTGTTTTTGTGGCTACACATGTTATGGGTGTGACGATTCTGATGGCCACACTTGTTTTATGATCCTTGCAAAATAGGCCCTCATTCTACAAGTATCACCAAGGGAAGGCAAGAGGGCGGTTGTGAACATTAAGGGCGTCCAATCACAGTTTTGCTGGGGTTCCCCATGATTTGTAGTTACTGTAACTGTCTAACCTGACGTGAGTTTCCTTGTTTCAGATTCATTTGAAGGAGAATATCAGTAACTGCCTCTTACCAGTCCTTGCGATGCATCAGAACTTCACGCCTATCTACCAAGAGAATCAGAAATACTTCAGCATGTGTCAGCTTTTATGCGTAATTCCATTGTGTGTTTAGCTGTTTGGCTTCAGACGAAATTTGGCTGCCAGTCCTATGATATAAGTGAACCCTGTGTATATATCTGGTAGACAATCCAGTAACGGGGTGACCTTGGAGTGCAGAAGCAGATAATCCAGTATCAGCTCTCCATTGGTGGAAAGGGTTTTACAAGCGCTGAATTATGGCCCTGCAGGAGGGTGGTCTACTCCTCTGCGCTCGGCTACACTATAGGAGTTATCAGCTAAGCTCCCATTATAAATTACTGTTTATCGCTAATGAAAACATTGCCGGCAAAGACATAAACATGGATTAACCCTGACAATTTACAGTCCAGTGGCCTCCAAAAAACAGGGGCCCTCTGCTCTCTTCCATCTTTGGTAAATTGTTTCATCAGATGAAAAGAAAAAAAAAAGAGAGGGGGAGAAATGGGAAGTACAAATGACATTAATAAGGCCCTTAATCGCCGTCTCCTGAAATATTCAATGGTATGATCCATACATCAGCTGCACAAGCTGGTCTAGTCCTGTGAATGTCATAGCAGGATATACACAACACTCTCCAGACACAAAAGCTTTAGATCACAATGGGAAGCCCAAAGCAGCCAGCACTGAAGTGTGCTAGTCTGCAGGCCAAAGAAGGTAGCTTATAGGAATACTTAAGGAGGTGTATAAAATGCATAGGTATGTAAAATGATGCTTCAACTTTAATAACCCATTGAAGAGTACTTGCAGTGCAATCTTAAAGTGGACCAAGCACCATTTTTAGCACCCAGGGCATCTCGATAGCACATTTAATATGCATGCCAACCATGTGGCTCATTAAAAAAAAAAAAACAATCTTACCTCTTCTTTTTACATGTAAAAGTTTAGCAGAGGGTTGTATTAGCCTACTTCCGAGGTCTGCCTCGACCCCAGAAGTTTTAGGCAGATAAGGAGTGATGTAATTATTTTATTGGACACATTAGCGGCGAACATACTGTGCTTCAAATAGTTTACAGAAGTCACAGATGCTATCTTCACATCTTCCCCTGGGTAAATAATGGGCAGCTAGAAGGGGGGAACATGGCAGCTCCTACAGCTATTAGAAACCAGGAAACAAAAGAAGTGCTTGGTTCCGTTTAAGGCTCTCTATTATTGCTGCAAGGATTGGCAGCTTGTAGGGTTAATTACTGGCCCGCTGGTCTGAAATTCATTCATGACAGAAACTCCTCCCCGGTTTGCTGTGGTCCGCTCCAGCTTTGCGGCCAAAGCCTAATTGGTGGCTGCTGATCTGGGGGCGGGACGTAGCAAGCAAGCGGGGGTGGCCACAGAGGTCAGGGAAACATGGCCGTGGCTGTCCTTTAAATGGAGGGGGCGATGATTCTGTCATTAGTGAATTACGGGCGAGTTGATGAAAGATTAACCCTACCGCCCACCGATCCATCCTTGCAGCAATATAGGAGAGCCTTACACTGCAGGCTCTCTATTTTACACAGTGGAAGTAGTATTTAAAGAAAGAAACTACAAACAGTGATAATTTGTGATAAATGCACAATAAAGAAATAACAATTGTAGCATGTGTACAGCAGCTCCACAGCCCTATTTGTCGGTGGGTGAGCAATCTGTCCAGCGAATCATCTCATATGAGCACTGGCTGGGGGCGTTGTTCTCATATTCACCCCACCTGCTTTATGCCATGCCATTGCTTCCCCTTCCTCCATAGCAACAGAACATGTCACAAGCCTGATTATTGTAATGGCCACACTTACTTATGTTCTTTTCTGGCCAAATTTACCGAGGGTAGGGTGGTGGTGAGGGACTATTATACTGGCCACACTTACTAGGGGGTAAAGAGGGATTATTATACCTGCCACACTAAAGCTAAGTACCCACTTTCTCAGTATTTAGTGAGTATGGACCCATGTGAGAAAGAGATCTTGCTCAATGAAACCTTCTCCTGAGTTTTCTCACAGGAGATGTTTTCACACCTTATTAATAAAATACCATTTAATCCCCTAGTTAGCAAGGAAATACTCAAAATAAGGCTGCCATTACTTTTTTAAACCACTTTTTAGAACTTTTTCAATTTTGAATACTGAAAAGTTATTTTCTAGATACGTTGGAAAACTATCTCCTGGGTGAACTCAATAGAAAAGTTAAGTTAATTGAGAGAGGCCCATATGCAATTCACTTTTTCTTCTAAGTTTTCTCCTAGAGATCATTTTTATCTTCTGCTTAAAATAACTTTCTAGCAATTGAAAAAGTACTAAGAGTATTTTCTTTTTTTCTGGTGGCTTAAAGAGACTCTGAAGCCTCCTAAAAATCCTTTTTTTTTATTAAAGGGACTCCGAGCAGTGCAGAAACTATGGAAAGATGCATATCATTCTGAAGCTCTCTTTCTCCTTTTTCCAACGATATATAAACCTCCACCCTACGCCTTTTCGCGATCAAAATCGTGGCAAACGTGATTTCGATAGCGAAAATAACGAAAGCGAAAAGGCGTAGGGTGGCCGTTTATGTGTTGTTGGAAAGAGGAGAAAGAGAGCTTCAAAATGGTATGCATCTTTCCATAGTTTCTGCACTGCTCGGAGTCCCTTTAAACAATCCTGTTGAATACCACAATCCTACCTAAACCGCCGCATTCCCGCGGCTGTAAACTATCTAAAACCCCCCTAACTCGCCCTCCCTCTCCCCAGCAAAATCCACGACTTTCTTGGTTGTGGATTTTGCTGCCCCTGTGCGCTTCCGTGTGAGGCAGGGCTATGAGCTGCAGCCCTGCCTCACACGTGTCTGTCAGCAGCGGATCTCCGTCTCTCCCCTGCCCCTCGCAGTGAAGGAAGACAGAGGGGCGGGGGAGAGGCGGCGATGCGCCGCTGACAGACGCGTATGAGGCAGAGCTGCAGCTCATAGCCCTGCCTCACACGGAAGCGCTGCCCAGATCGCCCCCCGGGGATTTAGATAGTTTATAGCCGCGGGAATGCGGCGGTTTAGGTAGGATTAAGGTATTCAACAGGATTGTTTACCAAAAAAAGGATTTTTAAAAGGCTTCAGAGTCTCTTTAAAAAAGAATTTTATCGCTAAGGTGCAAAATATCACCTAGGAGAAAAAGTGAGTTGCAAATGGGCCACAGGCTATTATTCAATTCACTTTTTCTCCTTAGTTTTCGCTTAGGTGACGTTTTCACACCTTATCAATAAAATGCCTTTTAAGCCACCAGAAAAAGAAAATACTCAGAATAATTTTGACAGCACTTTTTTCACCTACTTTTTCAGTTGCAGAGTGCTAAATAGCTATTTTAACTAGCTGCCGACCGCTCCACTCCAATTGGCGTGAAGTCCTGGGGCGGGGTTTTGCAGGGGACCATGAGCGCATCTCTGCTTGAATGACGGAGTCTTCCAGCGGCGATCGCCGCTAGTAGACTGTTAAACGGCAAAATCGCTGTCTATTTACACTGTACAGCACTGCGATCGGCGGCAGCGCTGTACTGGGGACAGACGCGTGCCACGGCTGAGCCCCTTGGAGGCACAGAAGCGATCAGCTGTCATAGGCTAATGCCTATGATAGCCGATCGCTGTGATTGGCTGGCGGGGGAGACATTTTTTGCAAAAAAGGAAAATTTATTTAAAAACAAAATAATAAAAAAACAGCCAAACATGCCGGAGATGATCAGAGCCCACCAAAAAAAAGCTCTGTTGGTGGGCAGAAAAGGGGGGGAATCACTTGTGGGCTGAGTTGTACGGCCCTGCAGCAAGCCTTTAAAGCTGCAGTGGCCTAATTTGTAAAAAATAGCCTGGTCACTAGGGGGGTGTAAGTCTATTGTCCTGAAGTGGTTAAACAGTAGATGAAAAACTATCTCCTAGGAGAAAACTTAGGACTAAGGACTCATCAAAAAGTAAGTAAGTGTGCAAAGTAAGTAATTAAAATGGAAATTGATGAGCACTTGCCAGTCCAAGCTGTCGGGATATTTGTTTTCTCAGTGCTGCGAGCTGCCGGCTTGTGTTGTACTGTGTGCCAGCGGACGGCTCGAGTCCGGAATCGCAGCCACGTTGACGAGGCACAGCGTAAGCCCATTGTTTCACACAATATTTCATTACAGGGAATGAGCTTCGAGCTGCTTGGATGGAGCGTGTCAGAATCAATACCAAGTAAAATAAAAAAGGGGGGCCGACTGAAGAGCAGCCACAGCAAAGTACGGAAGGCTGCAGACTACTGAGACACTTCTGTTACAGTTTTATTCCTGGCGTGGAGATAAGCCGGGGGCTGTAAAAAAAAACAAAAAATCCATAAAAAGTGTCAGAACGACTGATCACTGCTGACGGAAATCACTTCACTGGAAGCTGAAGAGCAGCGATGGAAGAAACAGTGGAGACCACGACATGTGAGAGGTCTACCTTATACAGAGAAGACATGGCAGCTCTCTTTATGGAAAAAAGGCAGGATTTACAATGAAGCTTTTGTTGAGGAAAAAAAAAAAAGTCCCCATCAGGTTATCAATACACATTGCAAACAAACAAAATAAGAGTAAAAACTCGTGGATGCTGCCAAATGTGTACAGGAATCCCAGAGACTGAGGCTCTTCACACTACAGCAGGAAACGTACTTTTGGAACGGACCACAACAGACCAATGGACATTTAGAATGGTCCTATGTCCTGACATGTCCATTGCAGTGACAAAGGACACAACAGAATAGTGAGGACTGATGGGATGGTCAAAGTGGACCATACATCGGATCAAGTGCAAGAGACCTTGCAGTCCATGTGTAGCATGGAATCGCCGCCGATTACAGTTTCTCCATAGGATACAGATTGCGGGTATTTTTGCACTGGGTCCACTGTTGACGTTTTGTATACGTTGTGCCTCTGAGGACGCGGCTTTTTGGCCATGAAACAAGTGTCAGGCAGTCTTTTATGTGAATTTTAACTCTGAATTTGTATCCATGCGTTGTGTCTACAACCATAGAAGATATTGTGAACAAAGAATAAATGGAGAGACTGTTCGAAATAAACCCAATTTTTTGAGAATTGTTTTGTCTGTAACAATGGTGTGCAGCGCGGTAATTGAAATTGATGCCCTAGCAGGGATGTCAGTTCTCGAATCAAACACGCCGTCGATTTCAATGACCAAGGTCTGGAAGTGGTTAAAGTGGCCCTAGACTATGATGGACATATAACTATGGTAGGGATTAGATTGTGGGCACCTCTGAGGTACAGTTAGTGACATGACTACGTATACTCTGTACAGCGCTGCAGAAAATATACACGCTGTATAAACACTAAATAATCATAATAGGAATGATGTAATCAAGACAGCAACAGCAGCCACTCCCACAGAATCTGAACGCTGACTCACTGTGGTCATGCAATCAAAAATGTAAAAGTCTTTTAGGTGCAAAAGCCTCATTTCACAGAAAAAGGCAACAATTCAACTTCAAGCATTCTGATTACTAAGCTGTTGGATGGTATGTAGAGATCTGTGCCTGGAAATGGGATTTAAAACGGTCTGAATCACTGATCCCCAATGACTGTACAGATCAGGTGTTTTGACTCAACGGGTAGCTTGGTTGTTTCAAGTGTGTGATTCAGGGATTACAGAATCCAAAAGATCATTGTGCCAGGACGCTAACCACTATTTTTTTTACAAGGTGGTAGTTGTGGCGGCTTCAGTGCCTAGAAAACTGAAATACTAGCTGCAGGGAGAATACGTTGTGGTAAAACTCTGATTGGAAAGACGTGATCTCTTGGTCACAGCTTGTCCTTAAAGCAATACTGAAGTGAACCTGAAAACAAAATAGTTAGAAACTGACCTATAGAGAGGGAAGGCTCTGGATCCTATCCTCTCGCTCTCCGTGCCCTCAGTCTAACTTGTGAAAGTTATTTGACCATCTGGTCAAATACACCTTCAGGACTCCTGAAGGCTTCAGAAGACAAGTGGCTCTGTACTGCACATGTGGTAGAATGGACTGAAACAACGTGCGCAATATATTTTTCAAAAAATACTCTGGGGTGTGACAACTTCCAAAACTTTCACGAGGACTCACAAATTTTGTCTGAGCAAACAGGTGCTCCTCACCCGCTAAGTTGAGGCTCCAGTGGCCCACAACAACCAATCAGCCACACTATACTTGTATCCGTTACAAAGGTATTTGGCATGTCTAGAAATCTCCACCCAATGGCTGTAAGGGATGGAGAGCGGAACTTCTACTGACATAACACATAGTATAGGTAACACCAGTATAGGTAACCAGGTAAAGTTGCCACCTGTATAGGTAGCCAGGCATAGGTGCCCCCAGTAAAGGTAGTCAGGCATCATTGCCCCCCCCCCCCCCCTTCCCCCGGTATAGGTAGCCAGGTATAGTTGCCTCCTGTATAGGTATCAAGTATAGTTGCCCCCAGTATAGGTAGGTAGCCAGTATAGTTGCCCCCAGTATAGGTAGGTAGTCAGTCCTAAATTTCTTGACTTATAGTCCAGTAAATACGGTAATATTGAAATATGTCATATATGGTATAATTTTAATTTTTAATCGGGACAAGCCAAAAAATATAAAAATATGGTTTGAGTTTTTTTTTTTTTTTATAACTGTGGCGCTTCTCATTTGAAAAGTGGGAACGGTGAAATGTGGAAAAAAAAATATATTTTCTGCATTTACGCCCATTTGTTTTCCCTGTCAAATGACTATAAAATTAAACAATTCTTGGAAGAAATATTACCTAAAGAAAGACTGTTATCCCTTCCCCCCCAAAAATAAAATTAAAATAAATAAAACCTCCTTCTGGGTCTGTGAACACTAAGTCTGTTACTGAACAGCTGCCTGGAGCAGATGACAGTGGCCCTCAGAGATGCAGAACAGGCCCATGCTTTTCTATGGGCTTGTTCAACAGGAGCAAGATTATAAATCTAGAAGTGCGAAAGAGCTACGATGTACAGCTTGGCAGGTGTCAGTGGCAGTAACTTACCTGCTAATCATTAGAGGTCTGAAACTCCACTCTCCACCATCAACAAGACCGCCGCGGCCATTTTTGTCCAAGTCTTCTATTAGGCCATGGCTGGCGAGCTAAGGGTAGGTCAAGGCGACACACAAAAAAAAAGCTAGTGCCAGTGGAGGGGGCGGGGTTTCAGGCCTTACATTACAGGCTCTCTGTTTTTCAATCTTGGTACTCTTTCACAAAAGTCCATTCTCACCAGGTCCAGGTTAGTCTGCCACATAACACATAATCCTGATCTGCACAATGTTTTTGGATAGAGGACCATTTCCCCGATAAAAAGGCACACATCAGCTCCAGAATAGAGTACAAGACAAGACAAGACAAATAACATTTATATTGCGCTTTTCTCCTTGCGGACTCAAAGCGCCAGAGCAGAGCAGCAGCCACTAGGGCGCGCTCTATTGGCAGTAGCAGTGTAAGGGAGACTTGCCAAAGGTCTCCTACTGAATTAGTGCTGGCTTACTGAACAAGCAGAGCCGAGATTCGAACCCTGGTCTCCTGTGTCAGAGGCAGAGCCCTTAACCATTACACCATCAGAGTAGACACTGCAGTGGACCTCTGGAGCAGTACAGTACTATTTTGATATGTTACTGTTCCGGCACCATCATTCCATGGTGAAGCCAGGGCTGTGGAGTCTGTGGAGTCGGAGTTGATACCCAATTTTATGGTACTTGGAGTCTGAGGTTTCGTAAACTGAGGAGTCGGATGATTTTTGTACCAACTCCACAGCCCTGGTAAGTACTAGACTAAGGAGTCGGAGTCGAGTTGGAGCAATTTTGGGTACCTGGAGTCGGAGGTTTCATAATTTGAGGAGTTGGATGATTTTTATACTGACTCCACAGCCCTAGGTGAAACAACCCTCCATGGGGCAGTAGATAGTTACCACTGATGGAGAAAGCACTGTTTCTACCTCCAATGAGGAAAGTATATTTGGGCAAAGAAGCGCCACCTTCAGGCAAGGAGGTGCTCAGCTCATTTCACAGTAAACGTAAGTAAATGAAAGAAACCACAAGGCAGACATCAGTTCTGAACCATAAGCAGGTTTTATGAAAGCTACATATGGCACTTTTTATACATATCTTACTATACAAAAATGTATAATATACAATTTTACAGGTTTAGATGCAAAAACAAAACATGAAAATAACAAACGGGAGCAGATATTACAGAGGAAGGATTATCGGGCATTCAGCTTCATTACATGACCATTCTAACATTTACAAAAACAAAAACCTCTTCTTTTTCATTACCAAAAATAACATATAAAAGATTGCTTGCCCAAAAGCTGCGAATACAAATTATATGTACAAACACGCCACACAAAACAATATAAAGGTCGATATGTATCTTGAGGATAGTGTCTATTTAAAGGATAGCTACTTTTAAGGCCTTCTTCACAAAATGATTTACCAGTGGCCCCTAAACAGTGACTATATACATAATATTGAATTGCTGATTTGGCTTCTATGCAGTCAATTTAAAAAAGGTAGCAGCTGCCCACTGTTTACATGTGGTTGGACGCTCCTCAGAGGCCAGTCTGTGCTGTTTTTAGCTACTGATGTAGACTTTATTCTGTCACATGATGCTACATAGTCATGAAAACTCTTTCCTCCACCCGCAACATATATAAAGACTACAGCTGTGAAGCCTGGCTGTAATGGAGCGTAAAGCAGTTTGTGTGGTTCATTACCTTGACCAGGCACCAATAGGACTAGCATATTTGGACCCCACCCAATAAGTATTGTTGGTTTTAATAGAGATTTAAGTCATGATCGAGGTTAGGGTTTCAGTGAGTGTTAGGATCAGAATCTGAAGACATAACAACAAAAAGTTGTTTAGATGATACGTTTAATGACTAACTGTACAAGATTTCTATGCAAGCTTTCAAAACTTTAAGTTTCGTCTTCAGGCATGTTACAGAACTGGATAAAGTTTCAAAAGCTTTCAGAGAAATCTTGTACAGTTAGTAATCAAAGGTCTCAAAACCTTACCTAAACAATGTAAGTTATGTCTTCGGATTCTCTCTATGATGAATACCAGACCACACGCAACTGTTAGGATCAGGTTAAAATTAGAGAGTTTCCCCGAAAATGAGACAGGGGTCTTATATTATTTTTTGCTCCAAAAGATGAGTTAGGGCTTATATGCAGAAGATATATTATTTTTCAATGAGCAACAATCTAATTTATTATTGAACAATATTTATTAAAATATCTCTCCAAACTCTGAATTCTATCTTGAATTTCTCATAGTTGACTCTATTTCCTTTTTTTATTTACTGTAACTAGGGCTTGTTTTTTGGAGTAGGGCTTATATGTCAAATATTTCTAAAAATCCTAAAAATCATGCTAGGGCTTTTTTGGGGGGTAGGTCTTATTTTGAGGGACAAGGTAACACAGAGCTATCTATTAAGTTTAGGCAGAAGCATCTAGTTAAAAGGACCCTGAGGTGAGAGGGATATTGAGGCTGCCATATTTATTTTTTTTGTAAACAATACCAGTTGCCTGGCAGTCCTGATGATCTTTTGGCATAAGTAGTGGAAGTCAAAACTTTGGAACAAGTATATGGCTAATCCAGTAAAACCCGAATTAGCCGAGTCAGAGTACCTAATCTTCTGCATGCTTGTTCAGTGTCTATGACTGGGATCGGGAGGGCAGGAAACTGGTATTGTTTAAAAGGAAATAAATATGGCAGCCTCCATATAGCTCTCACCCCATGTCCCCTTTAAGTCTGATAAGCAACAGCATAATAACCTTTAAGAAAAAATAATTCTTTGTTACAGCTGATACACATCCTGCAGTACATCTGCAGTGTCTACTTCCTGCTTTCATGGAATCAGATATAGGGTTAACAGCAAGGCACAGCTGATAGGTCAAATTACACTTGTGATTAGACACAGATGAGGGGGAATTAGACTGGCTAAACTCTCTAAATACATACAGGGTGCATTTATCTCTGTTTTTCTTCCGTCCTGTGCAAGAGTTCAGGATAGGACTCAAATTCACAGGTAGTATTGAGGTTACGTATGTGAAAGCTTTAGGTTATGTGCAAGATTGATTCGGTTAAGGGACCCTTGGAGGACAGTAAAGAGGTTTAAGCTACGTACATAGAAGCAATAACTTTGCACATGGATGGGAGGGAGCCATGCACAATGTCCTGTGCACAAGCTCATACAGATGCGTAAGCTGGCAACACCTGAGCAGCGCGTTCTGTTGCTATGGGGAGAAGAGTGATGACAGCACAGCACATGATGGAGCAACTTCCAGTGGGCGGGGTAAGGAGGGCAACAATGTTCTTTGCTTTATTATACCTCCCCCTTTTTTGCCTGAACACACACACTTCCTGGCTGCTGCTACCCGTACTGTACAGCAGGATATAGAAGAAGACAGAGAGACAAGTATGCTCCCACATGGTATGAAATCAGTTATTTACGCACAGTATTCTTATTAGCTAATCTGACAGTTCTGAATGACAGGAAGTGCGCAAAGGCAGAAGAAGCAGCTGAATGTTTGTAAACAGAGCACAGCTGCTGCCCTGTGTATGCATAGTAGCAAAATCAATCCTTTAATTCAGTACAATTTTGTTTGGAGGCCCATTTTACTCAGTCTATGAAGAATGCTGTTACATATCAGTTATCCTTTAAATAACAATTTATAAATCTGCTTTATTGTTCAGGTTTTGCAAATAAAATAACTGGAACACTGCTGAACCCAATAAGAGAAAACCAATATCATGGATTTCTGATGACACCTGGCAGAAAACTAAGGCAGGAGAAGGAGTAGTTGTGTGTAGAGTCATAGCAGCTGCATTTTACATCATTTTTTTAAAAAATCATTTACATCAAAAATGATGTACTGTTTGCATTCCGTTTACAAGGTGTATGAAGCAAAAACATTGTGCAACATAAATGTATCCTATTCTCCGCTTCCAAGAATTTCTCCCTACTGTTGTCAAGATGGTCCGTATTTTTGGGACTTGTATGTGTAGACTGGATGAAGGCTAGTGTGTTGGTGCAAGGTACATTTTTTTTAAATTGATGGATCGCAAAATAAATAAAAAAAAAATAAAAAAATAATCCCACAGCCCTGCAATTGCTGTTATTTTTTTGTTTTGCATTATGCCATTGCTATGTGAATTGCTTTATAACTTATTTGTACACTTATTTGTATTAAACCTGATTTTGACCAATTTTTGCTTTAAAGCAAGGATGTCAAACTCAAATACACAGTAGGTCGAAATGTAAAACTGGGACCAAGTCGTGGGCCAACCTATGTCAAAGTGGCCACCTCCCTCCCTCGTACAATTCCCTGGTGTCTAATGGCCCCCTCCCTCCCCTACACAGTTCCAAGGTGTTTAGTGTGTCCTCCCCTATACAGTTCCTTGGTGTCTAGTGGCCTGCCTCCCTCCCTTATACATTTCCCTTGTGTCTAGTGGTGCCTCTCCCTTCACCATGTGGCTTCATAGTTTCAGCACTTAACCACACAGGCTTAGCGCTCGGATGCTCATGCGCCAAATATGATGCAAAGTGGCAACATGCACACCTTGTATTCAAAACAGATGCTGAACTATGCCCTTCCAGAAGGATAGCCTCATTGCGGTGAAAGGGTCCAGTGCAGAAAACTCTGCATGCAAACTGTTTGTGGAAGCTAACATCCTCCATTAATGTTAATTGTCTTGGGAAGCGCTGTCACCTCTCCTCGCTGTCTATGAATTATAATTCACCGTCTCCCTTTGAATGGCAGTTTAATAACCAAACTATGGCCAAGTGCATTCTGGTCATTCGATCACTATGGGGCACATTTCTGTTGCTATTTCAAGGTTTTTACTTCATATTTTTTTTGCAGAACATGCTCACATTTTTTTCTTTATAAATAAGACTAAATTATTTTTAAAATATAACCTATACAGTATATATTTTACTGGACACTTGTACAAAAATAATATGGAATAAACTTTTACAAGAATATGGTTTTCTTCTTATAGCCAAGCGATGGTTAGATTGAGAAAAGGCGGCAAACAGTCCTTCGGATGTACACAAAAGGGCTAGACATAGGAACAATCGTACATGCTAACATAAAGGTGCTATATTCACCAACAGACATGATATATACATTTCTTAAACGATACACGAGGTGACATGTGACATGATGATAGACATTGGTATGTACAGTGCCTAGCACACAAATAAGTAGGCTATGTTCCTTTTTTTCTCTGCCGGAAAGTTAAAAATCAGGTATGCAGGTGACGGTTTCTGTCTGGGTTGGACTACAGCTCACAGATAAAGAATTACAGCCATAAAACACTTTCCTGGCAGAAAATGGCTTCTGAGAGCGGGAAAGAGATAAAAATGGTTTATAGTTCATTGATTTTAGCTCTGGCATACTTCAATGTATGTGTCATTGAGCAGAGACAATGAAACAGTAAAAACTTAAAAAGACAGATTTAAAACTAAAATAAAACGGTGGCATATCTAAAAAAAAAAAAAAAAAAAAAAGGCATTTTTTGGAGAAGGAGGATAGATACAATTAATTATCTTGTCAGTTTATTTTCACCTCGTGTTTCCTTTAAGCAAGCATTTCATAAAGCTTTGACCATAGGAATGAAGCGTTTTTATTTACAGGATTGTCAATAAGGCGATTCATGCTAAAGAATTAGGAGTTAAGCAAAGTTTACAAAAATAGGACTCCTGGCTCAGTGGTCATTTAAAGAAAACCTGTCTATTATGGCTCCTGTGTGGCCATAATAGACAGAAGGCAAGGTGCAGTGGCCCACATAAACTGCAGGATGGATCTCTCCATTGTGTATTAAATTAGACCACAGTAACTTTTGTGTTAGTTGAAGTTGACTGTCTAAGACACAAGGGGACCTTGGACTCTGTATTACATCTGGATCTTTAGTGTAAAGTTGTGATGGTTAAAATAAATGATTACATGCTAGTTCAGATAACGTGAGACCCCACTAGTGACAATAGGGGGGATCTCATGTGACATGAAGTGACCATGGGGGTTACAGCCTGAAGTCACCATGGGGATCAAAGCCTTACAGCTTGAATCCACCATGGGGTTACAGCCTGAAGGTACTACCATGTTGTTACTTTTCCACCACTTTGTCTAATCACACATGCTAGTAATGTTCACAAGTGTTTAAAGAGAAACTCCAACCTAGAATTGAACTTTATCCCAATCAGTAGCTGATACCCCCTTTTGCATGAGAAATATAATGATTTTCACAAACAGACCATCAGGGAGCGCTGTATGACTGATTTTGTGCTGAAACCCCTCCCACAAGAAGCTGTGAGTACCGCGGTACTCTGGGCAAACTGCCACAATGTAACAATGTTCACAGACAGGAATTAGCTGTTTACAGCTGTCTCTAACAGCCAAAACAGCTAGGAGCAGCTACATAACCTGCCCACAGTAAAAATGTCACCATGTAATAAATGTCAGAATGTAAATCTGGGAGAGGAAAGATTTTACAATGAGCAAACACTGACTAAATCATTTATACATAATTATGGTAAAAAATGAAGCACTTTTTTTACTACATTATTTTCACTGGAGTTCCTCTTTAAAGTCCTCATACTGTAAAGGAAAAAAAGCTCAAATCTATCAAACTTGTACTGGTGAAGAGAGTATAACCTATCATTTATAAAAGCCTCTGTGCCGGAAATTCTCCTAACCACCCCGAGCAAGTCACACTTAGACCTAGGTGAGAGCCATTCCCCAACAGCTTCCGGAAGGCCGACACCTAGTGGAGGGAAAATTCATTTCTCGGCTGCTGGTCTTGGAAGTTGTTTAAAGCTGGCGCCATCCACTGGCTGCACATGAACCTCCCAGCAGTGCTACCTGAGAGATGGAGAAGAATATTTTCCTAACAAGCTAATTAGCTTCTGTAATCTGAACCGGGATGATTAGCTTCTTAGAAGACTTTATCTCCTCACTGTAGAGAGTGGATGGTGTTTAGGCCAAAAATGTTCACAAAACGCAGCAATGTCCTCTTTAAATAACCACTGTTACATGCTACATTATTAAACACTATATCATTCCACCTAAAGAGTCACATTTAAAAAGAAAAGTACAAATTCGCTCCAAAAAAATAGAAATTAACATTTTGCTGAAAATATTATTTTACATAGACATTTTTTTTTTCTGTTTAACAAATAAATTAAATATACATGGCTTTAGTTTAAAATTTATATACGTCTCCTATAGTCACAAATTGCTTTTATTCATTATTTATAAAAGTTTTTCATCATTATTGTAATGATTATAAGGCATCTTTCAAAGCCACTTGAAAGGATATTGCTTTTTTTGTATCGACAGAAAAAATATTGCGTTTCGAAAAAGTATGTCATTTGAGCACCTGTAGCAAATGGCGAAGGTGTTCGGAGTCTTAGATTTAATCTCTCTCTCTATGAGAACCAGATTGGTGGATGGAAGGACTAACACTAAGCTACGAAGGACTTTCTTGGTGACCGTGGCTTCGTCATATAACAAAAAAAACAGGCACTTTGAGGGACAAATGAAAAAATAAAAATCAACGTTCTTTGTTGCTTGAACATGCTAGCTTATAACTAATGCTATGTATTAACTTTCTTCATGCAAATCTTTCCTCCCCTTTCATCGATTCCCTTCTTCTGTGCCAGACCTCTCGAAAGCCTGAATGTTAACCAAGGCGGAAGACTTGACCAAAGGTGTTAAACTATGGCACAACTGTGATCTGAACACAGCTAAGTTGGACTACGACAAGGACCGTTTCTTTGCCCCACTTTTTCGTCGGAACACAGTGCTTCTCCCCCCCTCCCCCAAACACACACACGCAAAGAAAAATATAAACCCCCCCCCCCCTCCCCCCAGCAATATCGTCCTCCAAGTAACTGGAGGTTCCTTCATAATTCCATTTATGAGTTGGAGAATTCCGCTGCATCGTCCGTAACATTCCTTTATCCGTATCTACTGGCAGTGACGGCTGGACCTTAGCAGTCTTTCTTTTGAGGTACCGCTTAAGAGATGAGTTCTTTATGGCAATTAACACTGATAGTGGATGTGTTGATGCTGGTGAACCTTTCCTTCCACATGAGAGTGCGTATGAGTGTGGATATCCGTGTAAATCTTTGGGTACATTTTTGATGCCACTCCGTTGGCCAAAAGAGGTCCTTGCGGGAGCAAGTGTTGTTGCTGAGCAACATACTCCTCATAGTTTATGGAGGAGATGCAGTCTTTGTCCACTATCTGGGGTATGCAAACCCTCGGCTGCGGCCGGTGGACAGCTGCTGCCGCGGGAGGGGAGCATGGCTTTTTCTTGGTCTGGCAGAGCCACAGGAGAATTGTCCCAAATATGAAGACGGCCCCAGCTGGAACTCCGATGATTACCGGCCAAGGAAGGCTACTGGATGACATGCTCACAGGTGCAATAGGAGGCTTCGGATCTGTAGAAAGCAGGCAAAGGATGAGAAAAAAAAAATAAGAATGGATACAGATTAAAACCAGAAAAGGACAATGAAAAACAGATGTCAAGCATAACTATAGACTACTAGAGCACTACGGCTCTCTGATAACAGAACATCTGCCAAGTAGGGCCGTAGGCAGCCAACAAGTAAAGCTTTGTAGCCGTTGTCCCATTAAGGTCTTAAAGGACAAACAAACAGTTTGCTTTTGTTTCAGAGCTGGTCTCCACAGTTCTGTTTTATTTTGTCTTGCCTTGATATAGCAGAATAAACTCCCGCCGACCACATGCGGTTTTGAAATACCATTGCTCAGCAGTGAGTCTGACTGCCTGGTGGAGACTAGAAATAAAATGTGGTCAATTGTCACTAATACCGTCTAATGTCAACAAGGCAGAAATGTAAAGTATGCAGGCGGTGCATACTACTCTGCCAGGCTGGGTCGTAATCAGCTACTGGTTCTCTTTTTTTCATCTAATAGCTGTTATAATCTAGGACGGTTTCAGCATTCCAGATCGGTGCCAGATTACAGCACACAACTACTGCTAACTACAGTAGATGCTTTTAATAAAAAATGCACACTACCAGGCTCCTACTGCTCAAAGCTGGATTCGCCTGAACTTTGGGGGTAAATATTTCTACAATAAATTGTTTTTCAAGGGACCCTGCAGTGTATCTAAGTGTATGAATTCCTCAATACAGTAGAATCTCTTTATAATAAACTTCAAGGGACCAGGGAAAGTAGTTTACTATATCAGAATTGGTCATACATTGTATATTTATACATATCCAT
The DNA here is from genome assembly GCF_040937935.1 of Hyperolius riggenbachi. Lineage (NCBI taxonomy): Eukaryota > Metazoa > Chordata > Amphibia > Anura > Hyperoliidae > Hyperolius > Hyperolius riggenbachi. The sequence goes on along the minus strand of NC_090646.1, from coordinate 78,313,263 downwards.
TGTTGGGATCTTGAGGAATGGGTTTACTATATTCAGAGGTTTACTATATCAGAGTTTACTATAACGAGATTCTACTGTATATCCTGGAAGAGAAGTGCTTAGTAATATTTCTATTGCTGCTTCCTATCTTGTAAAACAGCATTTCACGCAAGACGATTTTTTCATGATGGATAGAAAGAGGATTCAAGCACATAGTAAAGCAAAAAGTCAAAGAATAATGGAAAAAGAAAGATATACAGTACCTGTATATTTCTAAAAAAAGTTGCATGCTCACCAAAGAAGGGGGAAGGCTCTGGATCCCTTAGAGCAGTGGTCCTCAAACTAGGGCCCGCTGGCCGAATGCGGCCCCCTGAGGCTTTTTTTAACGGCCCTCCACACACAAAATGTATTACTTATAGATGCGGTCAGCTACATCTTTAAATATTGGTGGTCCGCATATAGGATAACCGTGCTGGCACCACCCAGCCAGAAAGCAGTAATTTGCCGGTTTCCAATCAAATTCCACATCAGGTGACACTGCTTTCCAAATAGACTGCAGGTTGTCACCTGGGTATGCTTCACTGTCTGGCCCGCAAAGACTTCTACATCATTTTATGTATACTCCGGCCCCCCAGTAGTCTGAAGTATGTTGACCCGACCCTCGACCCAAAACTTTGGGGACCCCTGACTTAGAGCCTGCCTGGTCTGCTCTGCATCGCCACCGCCAGGCCCCAACTTGTTGAAGAAGCCTTTGAGTCTCCTTAGAAGGCACCAGAAGTACTTGGGTCTCCGAGTACCCTCAATGATGACCGGCTCTGCACTGCGCACATGCAAGAGAACACCCGTATGTGCGTGGTACGGAGCCACTTGTTTTTGAAATTACTCCGAAGGCTTCTGAGGAGACCCCAAAGATGCAGCAGGTAGGAAATTTTAATGGGGCAGTTGGGGAACAAGGAAATCGAGAAAGGACCGAGAAGGCTCTGTAGGATCAAGAACCTCCCTTCTTCTTAGGTATGTGACCTTTTTTTTAGAAGGTTACAGGTATACTACTCAGCAATAAAAAAATAAAACAAAACTGCCAGGCACCCCACCCCATCATACCCCAAAATCAGTAGGAAGTGCAGATGATTGATCTACTGATATTAATAATACTGTTAATAAAGGGATAATTCTCCTGACAGTAAAATATTGCTTTGCATGATAGATATCTCGTAACGGCTCACCTGGCAATACAGTGAGGAAGGCACTTTTGAAGCTGTAGCCCATGGTGTTGGCTCCGAGGCAAATGTACATCCCAGCATCCTCCTCCTTGGCCCGGGTGATGATCAGCTTATTCAGGTAGGAGCCGTCCGGCCGAGACCAGACATCTCCGTTGGGAAGGACAATGAATTTCTGTCCGCCTACATCGATAGTTGAATTGTATTTATTCTCCAGGCCATACTCCACCCTCTTCAGCCATTGGATCACCGGCTTGACGTCACTGCGCACTTTACACTGGAAGGACGTGGTGCCTCCGAAATCCACAGTGGTGTTCACCGGATGGTTACCGGTCAGTATCGGTTTAGATCTCGTCCTCTCTGTAAATAGAAAGGATAATGTTACTAGCTGCATAATTAAGGTTATATTAAAATGCATCTCTAGACACAGATTAAAATAAGGTTAGTAAACTAAGTTTACTGATGCTTCCTGTTTTATGTAAAAAGAGGCTTCTGCAGCTACAAAACATGTAAAAATGGGCTCCTCGCACGCCTGGTAATTTTGGTGCATAAGGTTTGTTTCAAAAATGGGGTCACCTGACTTGAAGCAGCCTATCCTAAGAAGCTGGAAGGCTCAGTGGGTGGAGCAATTGTGTTTTTGCTCAGCAATCTGGAAGGTGGAGGAGGCAAGCTAATCTAATAAGGGTTCCTGATCACATACCACAGAGCTAACCAGGACTAGAAAAAGATTGTGCCTAGATTTAGGCTTTAAAAGGGCCACTCCGTGCCAAAGTGAGTGGTGTATGGCTAGCTTAAATTGGATCCCCAAAGTGTGGCCGCATTGCCCCTGCGCAGTAGCATGGACCAGATTGGGCTTTGGTGGAAAAAGATGAGCCTGATCAGGTCCGTGCTACTGCCATTTTGAGAGCCATTGACATGGGCTTGTCAACGGTTCTTCAGAGGGGACAGCGCTGGAATGGGCTGATGGAGGAGAACGGCGAGTACCTGTTTGGGGCACATTTTTCCCTATGGGCCAGTATCTTTGTAGCAGCAAGTGAATGGAGATTTCTGAAGTGTGCCAAGAAAACAGCACAGGAAGATAAGGCAAGGTCTCTTGTCAGGTTTTTATGGGGATGGGCCTGCTTAAAGGACAACCGAAGTGACAGTAAATGGCTTCTGAGAGCAGGAAAGAGATAAAAAGGGTCAATAATTCCTAGATTAGAGCTCTGACATACTTCAATGAAGAGGTCATTGAGTAGAGACAACGAAACAGTAAAAACTTTAAAACTGGATTGAAATATAAAATAAAATTGTGGGATACCTAAAAGAGTCATTTTTAGGAGAAGGAGGATAGATACAATTGTTTTTCTCATCAGTTTAATTTTCACCTCGGATGTCATTTAAAGGGAACCCAAGGTGAGAGGGATATGGAGGCGGACATGTTTTTTTTTCCTTTTAAATAATTCACATTGCCTGGCCGCCCTGTTGATCCTCTGCCTCTTATACTTTTAGCCATAGACCCTGAATAAGCATGCAGATCAGAGGTCTATGACTAATCTGACAAGATTAGCTGCATGCTTGCTTCAGGTGTGCGATTTAGGCCCTACTGACCAAAAAGATCAGCAGGACTACCAGGCAAATCGTATTGTTTAAAAGGAAATACATATAGTAGCCTCCATAGCTCTCTCATCTCAGGTTCCCTTTAAACAGTAAACTAGAACTAAAAAAAAAAAAGAAAACTCCTAACAGAGATGTGATTACAGTGAATCACGGTGGCTGAACCGTTCTGCGATAGCGAAATTGGAAAAGTTGTAGTTGGATACATATGAAACAAGACTAATATATTGCCCGGTGCTGAATGTTTCCACACTTCATAAACCCAGTCCTTTTTATCGCCTGCCTTTGTTATTTTGTTATATCCCACATTACAGTATTTTTGTCTGCTGTAACCCGGCCAAGAAACGTTCCAACGCAAGGAGTCTGGTTGCTCATGCTACGAGCCGTCAAGAGCGGGGAGCAGCCTGCATATCCTTGGTTTGGTAGTAAGTTTTCCTGGTTTCTGATACAATGAAAGTGCCAGATCTCATATTAGGATGAGGTTTGATTCATTTTCCTGTCTCTGCTCCTGGTTTTAGTGTAAACACATGTTTTTAGTGTCTCTACACAGCTGCCTGTTGATTGCTAGCAGATGTGGCCCAGGTTTTCCATATTGTGAACACCAGATTGGGAGGCTCATGTGGTTCTCATTCTTGATATCGGAGAAACAGTCAAGTGCCAAGAAAGATATTCTCTCTGGCTGATATCAGTGCTAGGCCACAGCAGATACTTACGGATCACTTCCACCTTGTACGTAGCGTTGATTTGCCCCACTCGGTTGGAGACCTGGCAGGTGTATTTCCCGCTGTCCTCCGGCTTGAGGCTCTTGAGGTTGAGCGTCCATTTCTTCTTCTTGTTCTCCCCAATCTCCTGAGTGCTCAGGGGCTTGTTATCTTTGAGCCAGGTGATCTCAGGCCTCGGGTTCCCACTAGCGATGCATTTCAACCGGACGGAACTGCCCACTGGACGGGCAATGACTCTTTTTCTCATTTTGGCTGGCTGGGTGAACCGCGGACGTGCTGTGAGGAAGAATTGGTGGGTAAAAATTAGCTACAAAACATGATGCATTTTAAGAAATGGTATACTTCAGACCTCCACTGCATTACTATTTGTTAAAACACAGAATATGAAAATATAGGTGAGGATCCTACACTGCTAATTTTAGTAAATTTTTTATTGTTTTCCTTTTAAATACTCCAAAATACTGCACTTTTATTTTCAAGTGCCTTCTTTATACTTTGAGCCTCTGGTCGTGTGACTAAAGGTTTGGCTATTTCAGTAGAGCTTGGTGGGCAGCATGGTGGCATAGTGGATAACCAGGGCACTATCTATAAGTAGGTTGTATATTCTAATCGTGTCGGAGTAGGTTTTCTCCAGGCGCTCTGGTTTCCTCCCACATCCCAAAACCGTACAGATAAGTGAACTGGCTTCTACCTAAAAATTGGCCTTCGACTACGAAGGACATATGACTATGGTAGGGATTAGATTGTAAGCAACTCTGAGGGACACTCAGTGACATGACTATATACTCTGTAAAGCGATGCGGAAGATGCCTGCACTATATAAATACAAAAATAATAATAATAGTGCTGATATCCAATGATAAAATTGCCCTGCGACCCAACCATTGAGGAGGAAGTTCAGCTTTAACTGAGAAGACCCAAACCTCGTTATCACCCAGCCAGCGATGGAGCTCTCAGCTCACATTCCCCTTCTCTCTATCTCTGAACCATTTCAGGTACACTTTATGATACGTACTGACATTAAACATTATATGGTGAAACCAACTGGTCTTTCGGGAAATTTGGGCGCCCAATTTGGGCTAGTAGAGTTTTGGTAAAATTGAGTGAAATTCTAGGTTTTAAAAGTCTAAATTATCGTAGTAAAATATTGGAAAATAATACCAATATTTTACCACAACTCTAACACTATTCTCACACAAAACACTCCCTTACCGGTGCCTAACCTTAATCCCCCCCATGCCTAACACCTGCAATGCCTAAACTAAACCACCCCCCACACACATGCCTAACCCTTATAAACACCCCCCTCCACATCTAACCTTAATCACCCCCCCAGCGTTAAAGTGAACAGAGGCAGTGCGAGGGGGGGGGGGGGGGGGGGGGGGGTTGATGGGACACAGAGGCATGTTCCCTGCCTCATGACATGCCTCTGTCCGCCTCCCCCCCCCGCATTATAACCCCCTAGAATTGGCGACAATCGTTGCTAATCGAGGGGAAAGGAGGAGAGGGATTCCCTGCTTAAAATGCTCACGCCGATGGCATTCTTGCAGGCTTTCCCCAGCTGCCATTGGGCAGCTGTCTCTCACTGGCCACTCCCCTCGTCTCCCTGCATGCTGAGAGAGCAGCTCGCTTTCCTTCCAGCGTCGTGACCCCAGGAAGTACAAAATGAAAGTAAGTAGATGCGGGCCACAGAAGCGGCGGATATGGAGGCTACCTGATCCACCCAGTCCCCCAGATCAGGTAGAATAGTTTTACATTTATGTCCCCACCTTGGGCTCTCTTTAACCGAGCTCCGATGCCAAGCTGCAGCTATTATGATAATTTTTGGGGGTGCCATTAGGCGCCATTATAAATAGCGGCTATAGTGTGAAATTTGCTGTTTATCGGATGCCCTCTTAGTTTGAAATTTGCTATTTATCAGGTGCACAAATTTCACACTAGAGCTGTCATTTATAATGGCTCATGTTTTTTACAATAGTGGGCGCCCAAATTTGCCGCTTCGTCCCGTTTTTCCTCTTCTTCCTCGTCTCAGAACGACAGTATGTTCTGCTGTCCACCAGCAAACTGCCCCTTGAAGTGATCACAAATGATTGTTTGTATGGAGCTTTAGTGAACTCCATTCCATCTGCTAATGGTGAAGCCATTAAACTGACACTACTGTAGAGAAGTGCACTATGCCACCATCTTAACATGTATATGTATACGTGACATGTATATGGCCTCAACAAAGGGAAAAGCAGCCAGCATTTTAAACAATCAGGCTACCATGTGAGTGGAAGGATTCTGGGTAAATGAAAACTCACCCCACTGCTTATTGGCGAACTCTTCTATTTCTGGATTCGGCCCATCAGCATGCTGGTTGGGTTTTCCTGCACTGGAATCATCTACAAATAAAAGAAGTAAAAAGAAGTCACGTTACTTTTATAGCAAGCCTGCATTTAGATTTAGGTGATGAATATTATTAACAATAGAAACATATAAATGAACTTCAGGCACATCAATCAACGTGATGTTGTAACCACCCACTTCCTGCCTTCCTTACTCTGGCCAATTGGAAAAAAATAATACGAAAACAATTGGGCCCATTTATTTTTTTTCAGTTGCATCTCTCCTTCACACCCACAAGCCTCACACTAGGGACCCCCAATCCCCCCATTATATTCTCAAGGATAAAGTTTCAGCAACAACATCCCAAAGGGCTCCCAGTCAGGTCTCTGTCAGTTTCAGGAGGAGGGCCGCAGAATTACCGCATCGGTCTGACCTCTCACTGCCACTTCTGGGAGGGGCGTAGTGAGTACCCAATATAAAATGTTCACTGAGCCCACAGCTCCTTAGCTACAGCGCTGGTTTTTATATATGTAGGAACGACGTTTCGGTAGCGTGTGATTTATTCTGATGGCCTACTCAGAATAAATCCAGCCAGCACTTATAGTGAAGTAATAAGCATTGGAAACAACTGGCAAAGAATAAAAATCCCAGCATCCATCTGACCGCTCACAGTCATAGTCACAGTCAGACATTATGGCCTTTCCATTCAATATTCAACCTGTACAAATATTCCAGCCTGACTCTGTGGACCATTTCAACCCACACAATTCCGAAATATTTACAGTGCCATTCATCATGGAAGTAAATGAGTAAAACTGTATAAAACAAGATGGATGGCCTAACAGCAGAGGAGAGGCTGCCAGCATCGGCCACAAGTCAAGGTATCGGGGAAAGAATGTGAGGCATCTGTTTTCCCAAACCAACCTAAAAGCAACAGTAATTTATTGATTTGACTTCAGTGCAGGCATTTTTCTCCCCCAGGACTGCCAGCTCCCGAAAGGAAAGCTCACTCGCTCCGCTGGATAATTCACAACGGAACCCTGACGCCGATCCTGTCCACGTTCATCCAGTGTGGATATGCAGAACTCTTGATATTTTTACAAGAACTTACAAAACCAATGCTAGTTAAGCCAGGTGGATCTTGAAGCAAGTCTTAACTAGACTAAGTCAATGGATGCTATTACTGTCATGTTACATACACCAGCCTGACAGCAGTTTCTCAGGCCTCCCCACTTCATCAGAGGCCAAAAGTAGGTGACCTCTGACAAAGCAGGCAAACCCTTGAAAAGGCTGTCGCCTTACATGTTATTTCCTTGAGTGTTGAAGTTGCAGCTATAGTGGTGCCTACTCTCTCTAGTTCTTACAAAACCAATCAGAATTGAGCATTCACTTAAAGAAAAAAAAATCAGCTGGTGTGAAATAAGGCACTGTAGTCACTGCTCTTCATTCCAATAAATCAATTTATCGTCTCAGTAATGGTAGCTAAATGCCAGATTCTCAGAGTTCGTATTGAGATATTTAAAATCTATCTATCTATCTATCTATCTATCTATCTATCTATCTATCTATCTATCTATCTATCTATCTATCTATCTATCTATCTATCTATCCCTTCCCGCCTCTCCAACAAGTGACTGGTAATACCCCAATCCTGGTCTCCTGCCAAGCCTTTGATGTTATCCATGCTGCCTCAAATCTATTTGATCCTTTGAAGATGTAACTATTCCCTTGTTAAGCAGCCAAATACTGAGAGAGCTGTGTCCTTTCTGACAAGATGCAGGCTGCATCCCACAAATGTTAGTGGAGGGGAGAACTGTGCCGCACCCACTCAGCAAATAATTCTCCTGACTGAAGGACATCTGTGTCAGCGGTGTGCTTGCAATGCTTATCCTGGAGACCACGATGCAGCTCTGATACACACAACTTATCTCATGAGCGCTCAACCTTATCAACACCATCACTTTTCAGTACCTAGCATGCAAAAAGGTCCTAAAATAAGTTCAGAGAATAATATTTGAGTCATTTTATTATTGAGTATGTATACAGCGCTGACATCTTCCACAGCACTTTACAGCATATATACAGTATAGTACACTTTACAGTACAGCGTATATACAGTAGAACGTCGTGGATACCGCTTCACCTCATGCAGTCCCTGGGTAGTGCTCGACCAGGTTAGCAAAATCCAAACAATAAGCAAAGGATGAAGGAGATAGTCAGCACTTATACACCATAGTCTTGTCACTAGATGTCCCTCAGAGGAGCTCACCATCTAATCCCTACCGTATTCATGTGTCCATTATTGTCTACGGCCGTTTTGTTAGGGCAGGCTTGGATGTAACCCTGGGACCAAGCGTTGCAAGTCAAGGGAAGCTTTGTGTAACAATGCCGAATCGATTCTTGTACAAAAAAGGCACCAGTGCAAAGAAAGGATATAAAGGAGAAAGATGCATAGGTAAATAGCATTGATTCTCTTGCCTACCCTGGCTCTGATGGCTGTGGGGTGAGGTGGGGGGCAGCGGTGCTGCCTAACGAACGTTTCGCTCTTCGAGCGTCTTCAGAGGCGCAGAAGCTTCTGAAGACGCTCAAGGAGCGAAACGTTCGTTAGGCAGCACCGCTGCCCCCCCCACCTCACCCCACAGCCATCAGAGCCAGGGTAGGCAAGAGAATCAATGCTATTTACCTATGCATCTTTTTAATGTTATTAGCCGGATGAAATAAAGCTATTTTATAAGTTTGGAATATGCAAGTGCCAGCCTACTCTCTTCTAACTTAAGTCTAATTGCTACCTGTTTTCTGCTTGAGCATGCATCATCTGACTTGATCATCTGAAAACTACCCTGCTTGCTACCTCTGTACGTTTGCAACTAACAACGCTATAACGCTATTAACAACGCTATTAACACTGCAGTGCCTGTTCTGTCTTTCTACTTTGTCTATATAATGGAGAAAGTGAGAATCAAGTGATTTTAAAAGATTCACCACAGTGAAAATTGTGACGGTGGTGTAGTGCAGTGATCTGCAAACTTGTCTCTCCAGCTGTTAAGGAACTACAAGTCCCACAATGCATTTGCCTTTATGAATCATGACTGTGGCTGTCAGACTCCCGCAATGCATTGTGGGACCTGTAGTTCCTTAACAGCTGGAGAGCCAAGTTTGCAGATCACTGGTGTAGTGTATAGCACTCTCTCCTTGCAGCACTGAGTCTCTGCCAGAGCAGGATCATCCACAAGTCAACCTAGACAGGTGCCCAGGGTCTAGTGGGTTTCAGGGGGCCCAACTCCCACTTGCTCTGTCCCGTCTCCCACCCCAGATCGCCAAAAGGACCATCAGGATGAGCCAAAGCTACTATCTTGCCTAGGGCCCCATTTCATCTTAAAGCGGTATAAAACTCTGACATAATATTCAATAAAAACACGTTTTCCTACTTTTTATATGCCATACGGTTATCATATTTGCTTTTGTGCATAAGTATTATTATTCACTTAGAAATTATACGTTCCTAAAGTACACTTATTTTACTGTGAGAGCTGACTTTGCATTTTATTTAGAACTGCTTTATTCATCCTCTAACTTAATCAGAAAGCATCAGAAAGCATTTATGCTTGTCTGACTTTGTTCAGGGGACCCAGCAGTGTGAGAGAAGGCTTTGTTTACATTTCTCACTTGATACAATTAAACACAAGATAACATTATGTAAAGTTCAGAAGCGGCCAGCTCTGCTGGAAGGGAAGCTTCTAAAGCCTGTGTTAACCCCTTGAATGCAGTTCTAGTAAAATAAAAAAAAATGCTGGCTGTATATAATATGCTGTAAATAATCTATTAGAGCAAAGTAGAAATGCTGGGTTTCATTCCGCTTTAATCCATCATTGGTCTCTGGTTCGCATACCAGCCAGGGCACTATCAGCATGGAGTTTGTATGCGTCTGAGTGGGTTTTCTCTATGCACTCCGGTGTCCTCTCACATCCCCAAAACATACAGATAAGTTAATTGGCTTCATCCTATTATTGGCCCTAGACTACAAGGAACATATGGCTAGGGAGACGGAGCAATTTTGGTAACTTGGAGTCAGAGGATCCATAAACGGAGGAGTCCGAGTTGGATGATTTTTGTACTGACTCCACAGCCCTGGTTTGTATAAGGAAACCCTGGGTGTTAAGTTTTGACCACCGAGAGGCCCCTCTGGTGAGCACAGTACGAGCTGTGAATGGGTATCCTCCACCTGCCCTGGATGGGGTGCTTATTACCTCTCCTGTTATTTATCGGTTGCGACAAGCTGTACTTCTGACAGACTCATTTCCTTTCTAAGGAATCGGAAGTTTAGGTTCTGAAATGGTGCCAAGGAAAACTTTAATACGTCCAATGGAAAAGGTATCATGTTCAGCAGATGTTTTATACCTTGAGTGGAACGACAGGAGGCCTTTAAACCGGAGCCCAATGACACCGATCCTATCTCTGGATGAAAGTATGATTAGGAATGTTGAGAACTGGAAAATCATATGTGCCTTATTTGCTGCTGGAAATCATCTACATTATTGATCAGCCACTGACCAGATTCCAGTGGAAAAGCTTCCTGCCACAGAGCTTCCAACAGCTGAATTTCTTTTCAATCATGTTTCTATCAAAGTTCTTCTGAAATCTTTCTTTAGTCGGACACTGGTACAAGAGTCCCACCCTATGCATTCACTCTTTAGCAGCCAATTTATTTAGAGGTTTGCAAGTGCTCCAGGACAATTTATTTTACCACTTTGTATTTCTTATTTGTTACATTAACTTGCTTCGAATTAGTACTGCTGCAATGTGTATTTAAGGCCCCTTGTCACTAAGGGGCAGTGTGAGACAATAACAGAGGATTTCTGCTTTCAGTTTCTATAATTTCTGCTAGCAGAGAGACATCAAAGCATTCCGAGAATTTACGGCCCAATGAGTTCTGCCGACTAAGGTCAAAAGCAGTTCCCTTATCTCAAACGAGATAACGCTGTTGAAGCTGCTAATGGGTTAAATAAAGATATCTCACAAATTAATGTTCACTTAAGTTGGCCATACACTAGGCCGATTCCCAGCCGATCGACAGCAGATTCGATCACTGGGATCGAATCTGCTGTCACATCGTTCCCGCTGCACGCTAAATTTTGATCTATCCCGTCCGATCGGTCCGTGCGGAAAATTACCGCCGATCGCCCGCGGGTAGGGAGCGTGTTGCTAGCGGCGTTCGAGTGCCCGACGACCGACGCAATAGAGCCTGCATACATTACCTGCTCCACCGGCGCGACTGCCCCCGGTCACCGCTGCTCCCTCTCCGCTCTGGTCTCCGGGTCCTGCATGCTTCACTTCTTCTAGCCCGGCAGGAAGTTTAAACAGTAGAGGGCGCTCTACTGTTTAAACTTCCTGCCGGGCAGGAAGAAGTGAAGCATGCCAGACCCGGAGACCAGACCAGCGCGGAGACGGAGCAGCGGTGACCGGGGGCAGTTGCGCCGGCGGAGCAGGTAATGCATGCGGGGCGGGGGGGGGGGGGGGGGGGGGAGCAGCGGCAGCACCATCACCACAGATTGTGAACGGTTTCAGGCTGAAATCGGTTCGCAATCTGTTTGCAGTAAAGGTAGCCATACGATCCCTCTCTGATCAGATTCGACTAGAAAGGGATCTATCTGTTGGTCGAATCTGATGGCAAATCGACCAGTGTATGGCTACCTTAAGCCTTGCCACTAAACTGGGGTGTGTATACATTTTCTGGCTGTGGAGCACTCTCTATTCCTCCCCTATCACCCAATCAGTAACCTCAAAGTATTCAAACCAGCCCCTGTAAGGCAAACGCTGATTGGTTGCTATGAGATGAACAGGAAGTGTTCTACAGTCAAACATTTTTACACGACGTAACGTACTTCGAAAAATCACTAAATAGCTTGTGTGGAGCAAGTCATCGCTTAGTGACTTCGGAAAGTCCGCTTATCCAGCCCCAACCAGCTGTGTCACCAATGATGAGCAATTTCTTCAAGTCGTACTTTAATATCTGTAAATCTGAACAAAAATGTATTTTAAAAAAAGTATACAATTTGCTAATGTGCTTTTTATTCAAACCTCAGTTCAAAAGAACCTCAAAGAATCCAAATTGGAAGAAATTTAGAAATTTTAATTATAGAAATCCAACAATTCCTGGTTTTCTAAGTCCCTGTTCACACTGCACGCGTTTCCAGCCGCGTTTTGGAAACGTGTGCAGGTGGCCGACACGCACGACATCAGACATTGCATAGAGTGCACTGTCTGATGTTCACACTGCATGCGTTCCGGACCTTTGCGGTCCGGGAACGCATGCTGCACGCAGATTTTGTAAAAACGCATGGCTGTCCCATTCACTTTTCAGTTCCGCACGCATGGCCATCCGCGTTTGTGATGTGAACAGGACCTAAAACCTCTTCCTCACTCATGATGAAATCTGTTTCTATTGAAGTTACTTTTTTTTCCTAAAACCAAGTTCAGTTTAACTTACCTTGTACTATTTCCAAGCCCCTGTAGTCCTTAAGATCCCTCGCTGTCCACCTGATCCGCTCTGTTGTGCCGCTGTCAGCCCCAGTAAAGCCAGTGACTGGCTCAGTTGTGGAATACTGCGCATGCGCAGCGCCTCCTCACTGAGTATTCTCCGCAGGTGCAAGGTTTACAAACTGCATGCGCAGAACACCCATGACAATGGGAGTGTGATCGAGAAGGTGCACATGATAGGACAGTGCATGGGGTGACTGCAGCATAACTGAGGGAACCGGGAGGACAGCTACAGACCTCAAGGACTAAAGGGGGCTGGAAGAAGCCCCAAGTAAGTGAAACAACTTCTCTCCTTCACTTAAAGGAGAACTGTAGTGAGACGTATATGGAGGCTGCCATATTTATTTCCTTTTAAGCAATACCAGTTGCCTGGCTATCCTGCTGATCCTCTGCCTCTAATACTTTTAGCCATAGCCCTTGAACAAGCATGCAGAGGATCAGGTGTTTCTGACATTATTGTCAGATCTGACAAGATTAGCTGCATGCTTGTTTCTGGTGTGATTCTGCAGGCAGATAGCTCAGCAGGGCTGCCGGGCAACTGGTATTGCTTAAAAGAAAATCAATATGGCAGCCTCCATATACCTCTCACTACAGTTCTCCTTTAAGAGATCCTTGAGTATATCTATGTATCGTTGTAGTGTTTTTCTCTTGTTATGGATGTTTACATGAAGCTTGATATCACTTTACGTAGAGTATCTTCGTGAATGCAGAAGTATGACCAATACTGCTTATGTACTGATTGGTACTGGAAATCGTTTTGCGCTCCTGAGATGAGCTCTGCAGCCTTGGAACAGCTTCTTATATCACGCATAGAACTGTAAATTATTAACAGTCTGATCAGTGAACATTTCCTAAGGACAATGCCCTTGCACCACCTAATAAACCCCCAACTCCAGCTTACTGTTTTCTCCTTGATCTTTGGCTAGGGTGCTTTAATTTGTTCCGAGGCAATGCCAGCCACTGCTACAACCTGACAGTTAGATTTGTAGCGTTTGATGTCAGAGGCCTTGAAAGGCCCATTTCACAGATGATCCAGCTTTGCATAAATAAACAGGGTGACCCCTGAACTTAATCCTGAGACCAGAGCACACTTCAAAGGGGAGAGTATAGGAATGAAGCGATCAGTAAGAACCATTAAGGCAGCCTCAGCTCAACCCTTCTGGAAGAACAAGGGGGCGAACCGGGGAATAAAAAGACTGGGGGGGGGGGGGGGGACTGTAGTGAAATGAGGGAGAAAGTGATGTAATCCAGTCAGGCTTAGGCCAGAATAATGAGGGAATGTTTTGAGAAGAAAGTCCGGGACTCGCTAAGGCCCACTTCACCATTTCACTGCGAAACAATGGGGCCGTGCCGCTAGTGTGTGCATTTTCCCAGGGTGAGGTGCTTCCATTATTAATTTACAAGCTTAGAAAATGCTCCCTCTGAACAGCATGGTTCATCTACAACAGCACCAATATCTCAGGCTGTGATGCTTTCTCTTTTTTTACACATAACATGGTGATGAAGATTGTTTAATCGGGCGAGTACACACCGGCACTGGAAGTCAACAAATCCCCAGTAAGCCAATGCCATGCATTGGGTTAGTCGTCCCTACAAGGGCTCCTACTGGAATGGGCAAGAGAAATTGGACTTCAGAATAAGGCGGAAATGTCATGCCAGACGTACACAATACAGTGCTGAGGTTCTCCAGCAAGGGATCGCCAGCAAGGGGTGCCTCTTACACTTCATATAAAAATCTGAGGTCTCGGTAACACACATCTGCTGCAAGTCAAGGCAATTCTCTGAAACCATTTGATTTAGGGCAGCAAGTTGGTTGTAAGGGCATCTGACCACACTAGGAAATTTACACTAGGGTAGGGCGGCACAGACAGACATGGAAGCCCCAGGAGGAGAGACTGTGCAGACAATGTGACCAGGGGGTCTTGGAGGATGAGGCCCACTTCCTGTTACACTGAAGCAAATATGCACCTGTGAGGACTGTTCACCTCCACAGATGAGGAGAGGAAACTCTACATCCTACTGGGAGAAGAGGAAAAAAATGTGCAAATAGCTGTCTGATACGTCACAGCCTGCCACCAACTGAGAGGAACATGATACCACATGGACTGTATACCACCAATACCCCCCTATGGACTGTATACACCAGCCCCCCCATACTGTCCTTTACATCCTCCACACCTTATGGACTATATACCCCAACCCCCTATACCCTTCCCTTATCTCCCCCCCCCCCCCCACACACACACACACTTTGCCCATGTTAATGCTTTGTTTTGGCAATGCGAAATGTATTGATCCTGCCAATAAAGCTTTTTTGGATTTGAACGGTGTGTTGGTCTTCTAGAGCTTAATCACAAAACATGGAACAAGTACCCCTGGAAGTTGCGTATCTACAATTCATGGGACACCCCAGCAAAACTTTGATGTCTTCCCCCCACCATGTTCACACCCCTTCCCTTGCCTCCCCTTGGTGCCCTTCATGGCCTTGAGGTCCATCTTGCTAGGGTCATAAAACAAGTATGGCCACCATGATCTTCACACCCATAATAACTGTAGCCACAAAAACATCTGATCTGACGTATAGTCACCCGTATCGGAGGAAAGGAGTGTTAGTAGTTGGGGACCTCCACAGCTCTGGTCCCCCTGCTGCTGCTGCCCTCTAGTTCTGCCCCTGACCCTGAGGGTACCTGGGTTGGGTTCAGTTTCGTTCTGCTAAACAGGACAGAACATTTTTGTGCCAATGTGAACCCAGCCTACTACTTCTGTGTTATGTAAATAATATCTGTATTTTTATGTACCCATGCTTTTTTATGTACCCATGCTTTTTACTTTGTACAGAGCAATGGAAGATGATGCCACTATATAAATTATTTATATAATAATAATTAATTAGTCTAATGCTCCGCCTACAAAGTCATATTGATGAATAATTTTTCTCTGTATACAATTTAATTGGCTTCTCCCTAAATCAAAGGTGTGGAACTCCAGTCTTCGACGGTCATATCCATGCCAGTGTACAGGATGAACTGAGAAATGTGTTCTACTTGATGTACCACACTTTGCTCGATTCAGAATCAGAGAACAGAATTATTTATTTCGTCAAGTACAAACGAGGGTTTGCACCCGGAATTGTTTTTTTTTGGCTCATACAGGTTCTGGAAGGATGGGGTAAATGATGTCTGAAAGTCAAGTGCCGAGGCTGCCATACTACCAACCACCAGTCTCACTTGGCAATCATCTGTTATCCCTAAGGAGACTTGGGGGGAGGGGGATAGAGGGAGGTGAAGGTTCAGCAGTGATGGCCTAGTTCTTCATAGAAACCTGCGGTGATGGCCGACGCTGCTGAGGATCCCGATTACTGACATCTGGCAGTGCTGGGCAAGGTGTCCCAGTTCAAAAAGTGCAGTAGTGTTCATTTCTGTGGTGGGTCCCGACTCCTGGGCAGCATTAAGCAGGGCTGGTCAAGATAATCTGGCTGTCACAGAAGGATCCGGCTTCGGTTGATTCGGTGCCATCAATTAATTTAAGCTCCGTGTTCTCCCCAGGCTCTTTTAGCCGGGTGCTCCACCCAGCTAGTTTTTATGAGCACTCGGCTGTCATTTGCTCACCAACCTCCTCTGCTGGAAGCAGAGAAGTGCTAAACAAAAACAAACAAACAAACACAGAACATTTATATTGCGCTTTTCTTCTGGTGGACTCAAAGCGCCAGAGCTGTAGCCACTAGGGCGCACTCTATAGGCAGTAGAAGTGTTAGGGAGACTTGCCCAGGGTCTCCTACTGAATAGGTGCTGGCTTACTGAACAGGCAGAGGCAGAGCCCTTAACCATTACACTATCCAGTCACAGCTGGCTAGCCCTACATTCTCTCATCTTGCCCCACCTGGCTATTTTTTTCATGCCACTGGCTATTTTTTCATGTTACCCAGCTGGAAAAAAATTCTGGGGAGAACACTGAAGCTGTTCCAAAAATTCGTGAGGACCTCGTCCTTTGAGGGCCGAAGTTCAACATCCCTGCCCAGAACAGTAATTGGCAAGACTATATATATTCAGCGTTATATAAATACTAAATAATAAAAATAGCTAAAAGAGCGTTCCCAAATCTATGGTTGTAACCAGCTAAATTTAGGCAATTATCCCCTAATGTCTGTATACAATCCCATAAACCGATCCCAGTGCAACCTCTCCTATTGGACAGGAATATGTAGCCTAGATAGTACTGCACAAAGGCGTAATAACAGACCTATGTCAGATGGGGAGATGCTGTGAGCCTCAAGCATGAAGGGGATGGTGTGTAGCTTAGAAGAATAACAAGACGTCAGCTGGCAGCTGTGATTGACAACACTAATGATTTCACATGAAACTACAAAACCTGAAAAGAATGTTTAGTAAAAGCAACAGGGATGGCAGCTTACAAATTTCTTACCAGTCATGTGGATTAGCAACACTAAAAGAGGAGGGCGGGGGTGCATCCGTCTCTAGTCACTGACCTATCCTGAGAACTCTGCGTCCTTACAACGCACCATCAATAGCTTTTGTTGCTAGATTTCAACTGACCCATTAAATGGATTCATTCACAGGGATTTTCACATTCAGTGCAATTTGTATACCCTAACCCTGTTTACATAATATCCTAGGATATGCCTGGTATCACATAATATAAATTAATGTTTTCAGCAGCCAAAAAGTTAGTATTTTTTCCTGCATTACAAAACAGAATTGGATATTATGAGTGCATGCTTGGGAGAGAGAGGATTCGGGAAGTCTTGTTGTTGAATAATTCGATAGATTGGTGGGTGAACCTTATTATTAGTAGTGTTGGAATTCAGCATAGCCCGTTCAGAACACTGAATACTCCCGACTGACGCTGTTCAGCACCGAACAAGTGGACAGGGTCAGGAGGAGTTCATTGCCTTTTGAATCACGTTTCACACGAGACTCCGATACTTCCTCCTTCCCGATTGGAGGAAGTATCAGAATCACGTGAAATGCAATGTGACTCGCAAGGCAATGAACTCCTACACCAACACTAATTATTAGCATCTGCCCTAAACTGAAAATCATTAAAAGCATCCCTGAAGTGAGAGGGCTATGGAGGCTGACATATTTCTTTTCTTTTAAAGGACCACTATTACGAAAAATTTAAAATACATGTTAACAGCACGTTCCTTCCAGAGTGAAATGAGCCATAAATTACTTTTCTCTCATCTTGCTGTCACTTACAGAAGGTAGTACATATCTGACAGAACTGACAGGTTGTGGTCCAGTCAATCTCTTCATGGGGGATTCTCAGCCTTTATTTTTTTCACAAAGACACTCTTTGAAAAACATTTACCTATATAAATATGCTCCAGCCAGCCTCCCTGCACACATTTTATCAGTTGGACGGACCAACTACCATTAACTAAGTGCTTTTGAAAATAAAGAACCCTGAGAATCCCCCATGAGCAGATGGGCAAGTGCAAAACCTATTTGTTCTGTCAGATTTCTACTACCTGCTGTAAGTGACAGCAAGATAGGAGAAATGTAAATTACGGATCATTTTACTCTGGGAGAAATGTACTTATTATCTGTATGTCTTTACATGTAATTAAAAAGTTTACAATTTCTGCGATAGTGGTCCTTTAAACAAGGCCAGGCTGCCCTGCTAATCCTTTGCAATGCAATGCTTTCATTAGATTAGCTGCCTGCTTGTTCCAGGTGTGCGATTCAGACACTGCTGCAGCCGAAAAAGATCGGCAGGGCTGCCTGGTTTTGTTTAAAAGGAATTATATAGGGCGGCCATCATCGTTAGGAAATGTGGGTGCCAGAGGCGCAGCGGGTGCTTGGGAACCCTCTAGGTGCCAATGTTAATATCTGCAATTAAGGAAAATTTGGGCGCCCGATAAGATATTGGGTGCTGAGGTCGCCCGCTATGCAAAGTTTGTAGCAGGGCTGTGGAGTTGGAGTCGAGGCAATTTTGGGCAGCCGGAGTCGGATTCGGAGTCGTGGTTTCATAAACTGAGGAGTCGGAGTCGGGTGGTTTTTGTACAAAATCCACAGCCCTGTTAAATATTAGACTAAGGAGTCGGAGTCGAGGCCATTTTGGTTACCCGGAGTCGGAGTTTCATAAACTGAGGAGTCGGAGTTGTAGTCGGAAAATTTTTGCACCGACTCCACAGCCCTGGTTTGTAGCAGACAGACCGATAAAATAGCAAACGCCCAAACTCCCTGAAGTTCTGAGATCAGGCCCGCTTTAACCACTTGAGGACCGCAGTGTTAAACCCCCCTAAAGACCAGGCACATTTTTCATAAATTGGGACACTTCAGCTTTAACGGCTTGCTGCAGAGCCGCACAGCTCAGCACACAAGTGATTCCCCCCCCTTTCTCCCCACCAACAGAGCTTTCTGTTGGTGGGGTCTGATCGCTCCCCCAATGTTTGTTTTTTTACAATTTTTTTTTATTTATTTATAAAAATGCCTATTTTTTTTTCTACCATTCTCCCTCCTTCCCTACCTCCCACTGTCAGCCTATCACAGTATCACACTGATGTCCCCAGTACAGCGCTGCCTTAGATCGCAGCGCTATACAGGTATATTAGATGGCGGTTTCGCTGTCTAACAGTCTCCGATCGGCGATCGCCGCTGGGAGACTGAAGGCCAATTGGCGTAGAGCGGTTGGCAAGAAGTTAACAAATTTTGGTAAGCAATGCATAAAATCACAACAGTAATTTTATCTCTCTGCTGTGTCAGCTGGTTACCTCGGCAGATCTAATTCTAATGTAAACACAGGATGTTAACAATGTCTGCTTCTGTGAAAGCAGGAAGTAGACACTGCAGATTAATTGCAGGATTCATATCAGCTGTAACAAAGAAATGTTTTTTCTTTAAAGGTTATTATTCTGTTGCTTATCTTTTAGAGCACAAAGGAAGTTCTGAGTTCAGGTCCTCTTTAACAAATTTTGGTAAGCAAGGCATGAAATTCTCTGGTAAACTTGTGGCCACGGAACTCACAAGGCTATGAACTATACGCTGAAGCAGGAGGATAGGAATGCATCCAGTCAGCCACAAAAGCTTCTTGTAAGACTCCAATCTGGTCTATGTAAATGTACAAAAGAAGGAAAAGAAAAACAAAAAAAGAAAGCCTATAAAACTCCAGGGATCAGCTTGCCAGGAAAGTGGGGTGTGTGACACCACAGAGAGGCTAACTTTAATGAGGCACTGGAGTCAGGTGATGCAGAGTCCTCAGCGCTTTTGGCTAGATTAGTCACGTCTGTCTAAACTCAGTAAGAATATGTGTGAAAAAATAGCACTTGGAAATATGACTGCGGAACAGTCAGCGGGGCCAGACTGCAAGGAAAAAAACAAGCTTCCATGTGTAAACCACTGAGGTCACGAACCGGCCCCATCGGAGAGCACTCATCGCACTCACTCTACGCTGCACGTTGTTTAATGGGCTTTTTATCGTCACTAGAGTACTAATACACATACTATGTTAGTGGTAGTAGCGACAGACTTCTGACATTAGGTAAACATTTCTTGTGTAACTAGAACCCTGAGACCCAAAACAGCAGCGTAGATGAGGGAAGGATGGGATGTAGTGACGTAAGTATGGCTTAGCAAGATCGCTTGAATACAAGAATTTTACGTCACACTCCTACAGCCAAGAATGGGATTTTAGCTGTGATATTCCTGTGTAGGTTGGGCAACGAAGGGAAAAGTATAAAACTGCCCATACGTCGACCATGAGATAGAGCTCTCTGACTGGAGAGAGATCTGTCACCTGTCCAGTCCATACACAAGCAGAGTCCCAATAGTTTTCAAAATGAAATCAATAAAAAAAAAAAATCGGCCTAGTGACGCCACCTTCCTAAGCACCCCACCCCCCAAACCCCCACCCGTGCCCATGCACTGTAGAATCTCACCTGTCCTACTGCCGCCACACCCGGCCTCCTCCAATGTCACCTCCGAGTGCCACCGCATGGTGCATGTACCACATGGGGCGTGCACCAATTGGTGACATCATACACATGCCTGGTGCCACATGGGGTTAACGGTGGATAAGGCAAGGAGTCACGTCAGCAGAACAGGTGAGATTTCATACTGCATGGGCAAGGGGTGGGTGGGGTAGGTTTATCTGTAGAAATATGGGCACCTTAAGAGGTTGCCAACGATGACCATCTCCTTGACGTTCAAGCTCTTTAAAGAAGAGCTTCAGTAGCAGTTTAGCCTTCAAACTGTCTTCCATCACCATGTCTGTCATTGGAGTTGTAAATTATACAGCTGCACAGCAACACAACCTTGTTTGTCCAAGGTCAGGAAGTAGATGATGGAGAAATGGCATTCTGCAGCTCGGGTCTTTTCCCGTTCTAGTGGAATTCGGTCACCACGGTCGCTACTACGAGGGAATCTTTGGGGATTAAACTGCAAAGGGGGAGTTGGGATTTTCCAGTGTGCTGAGAGATTTAGCCAATGACATTTCAGGCTGCGGAGGACACCTCAGCCAGCTGCCTGAACTTCATCCTGCATCAATGCTTTCATCACCCAAATCACTTTCCAACAAAACGTGCCCTCAGCTCGTGAGTAGGTGAGGGCATCGTAAGCGGGTCGGCAAGATGTATTGATAGAACGAGCGGAGAAAGGACAGAGGGCTCTATCCTTCTCCTCGCTGCATACTACACTACAGCTGCTGGACGTAACTCTAGCAAACATCAAGGAGAAGGGAAGGCTTTAGTGAATTAAAATATTTTAAATTCTGGCCACTCATCGTTCCCTTTGAAACTAACACCCGCTCTCGAATTTGACTACACAGAGACTGCTGCAATCTTTCCATTCCACGTCCCAAAAAAAACTTCAGAGGGAAATACATTGTTTCATGGTACTACCATGCCACCGTATCCAATAACTTCTCACTCGCGGGCATCACCGACAAGATAATTTTACTAGGACCTTAGAATAACAACCACCGCAAGCTTCCCTCGTGGAAAGTTCTCCTATGGATCGGTGGGCTTTCTTAATCCTACGGATGGTTTAAAACATAAACACAACATCTCTAAAGGAGCCTGACGTTTGACAATCAATTAATAACGTGTAGCTGAAGACATATATATATTTATTTTCAGAGGGAATTCTAAAGAGAGTGAGATGTACACACGTAGTCAGCTGTTCCGTATCATATTTGTGATGCTTCACATTCTAAGCATACCAGAAAATGTCAGATGTAAGGACGTATATATAGATGTAAATGATGCTACACATCCGAACCTGACCCTGTCGTATAGCTGCATAAAAACATTCTTTTATTCTCGACATAAGGCCCTCTGATGATTACGGCTCTTCTCTCTGATTGGCAGGTACCCATCACCCAACAAACAAGGCTTGTTTCACATTTGGGAAGCATTAAGCATATCAGGGCCAAAGTGGACAAAGCTAAAAGTCCATCCTTATATGAACCTTGATATCAGTTCTTGCCTTTAGCTGTGGCAACCCCCCAACCGCTATCCATTATATCTTGACCAGATACAGTACTAAAGCTTTATAATGTATTACAGTAACTGCTTGGATGGTAGTAAGAGTCGTACCAAGTTGTACCGAGCAGCATTTTTAACCCCCAGGGCATCTCATATGGTACATCAGAAATGCATGCTAACAATGTAGCTCGTTGTTAAAAAAACATATTTAAAACATTTAAGAGTTAAGTACAAGCTGTATTTTCCCATTTCTGTCGGTTGGCAGGAACCGCAGAAATGGCAGGCAGATAAGGACTGTTGTAATTAGTATTTATTGCACAGCAGCAGAGCGCAAACGAAGGCTTTCAATAGTGAAGGGGGCATTTGTCTCTCATTAAAGCGTTACTTAAAGTGTACCAGAGATGAATATATCTAAAGATTCGATAGTTACTCAAGGCTTCCTCCAGCCCCATAAATACCTGTGAATCCTTCGCTGTCCTCCTGCGGTCATCAGTGGCAACCAGCACCGGTAATTACTGAACAGCAGAGCGTGTGCTGATGTTGCGGGACTCGCACGGGTTTATGGGGCTGAAGGATGCCCCAGGTAAGTATCAAATCTTTAGATTTAATCATCTCTTAATTACTGTAAGTCTAAAAAAAAAAAAAAAAAAAAAAGCAGTTTAACTTACCTGGGGTTTCTTAGAGCCCCCTGCAGTTATCCACAACCCTCCAGCCAGCAGAAGCCACCCTCTCAAACCTGGCCAGCTTTTAGGGGGTCGTCACTGCTGGCCGGAGGGTCACGGAAGGACGGCACAGACACAGGATGACTCCATGGGGCTGCAAGAACCCTCAGGTAAGTTAACTGCTTTATTGTACTTAAGTAAACCTTTAATGAAAGTTAAACACCACCACATATAGCTGTTTGTTTTTGACGTTTCAGCAGAACTCACTTTGAACGGAATAAGGGGCAAGCAAGGGAGACCCACTAAAATTAATTGGCCCATCTATTTTCCATCTTTCCTTTGCTGGGCATGGGTCAGTCCACACAAGTAAGCTTTGCTCAAGCCTGTAATTAACTGGAGTGTAGACAAAGGGAACAAGCTGTAAGAAAACCATTGAAGGAAAGATTCTTGTTTCTACAATGTGTCCTACAAAACAGGAGGCCATTAGGAATCCAGAAAGAAGAAAAAATTCTAGGAGATGCCCAGGGCCTCCGAGCGCTATCCCAAGTGCCTATTCAAAGAGGCCTTCCAACATCGCTAATCCCTCTGCTGCTTAATGAACTACAAGCCTTCTTTTCAATTGGACAAAGGCCTCTCCCATTCTTAAGTCTAATCGAGGACAAATGGCATCCACCGTGGTATCTGTTAAAATCCCATTCCCCGCTTTAATGCTGGGAGATCAGGGGGGATTTTCTTTCTTCCTCGAGAAGAAAGGCAACTCTTGAAGCAAGTTCTTCTCTTGCGCTGCTGTGACATAAGTGGGACCTGACGTGGGAGAACACAACATTTAATTACGTTACATCTGTTTTTTTCCCCCCTTCAATGGTTTTCTTGATGTCTTAAGGATTCACACAGCAATTACTTCATGCTATTGAAACAGTGATAAGTTGACATACATATATAGACTCACAGGATTTGAGTGCTTTAGAATGACCAAGTTGAGCACTGAAGAAATGATTTGCGTCTGGAAACTAACATGCACCTGTTGCAGACAGGCATCCAATGTACTAAATTGTTTTCATTGCAGCAGTTCCCAGAGAAGAGCTCTTCTGAGGAATGGTTCAGCAAACAAAATGGCTGATATTTCTGGCAGCAGCTCCCAGAGAAGAGCTGTCCTGAAGATTGGTTTAGCAAACAAAATGGCTGACATTTCTGAGCCACTGTGGCAGCAGTTCCCAGAGAAAAGAAGTTCTGAGGATTGGTTCAGCAAACAAAATGGCTGACATTTCTTGGCCTTTGCGGCAGCAGTTCCTAGAGTCTCTGGAAGCAGAATGGCTAATACTTCAGAGCTATGTGACAGCAATTCTTAGCAAAAGGATATTCTAAACGTATATTTATATTAAGTTCCCCCTTGTGGCTGCGACAGACTTGTGACAGACGTGGAATGGGTGCATTTCCTTGCATCTAATAATTTATGCTTAGTAGTCCATAAAGCTAGCAGAAACTAATCACTCCCTCGCCTCACGGCCTTGGGGCCCATCTCACAAAGGGCCCTGGAACAATTGTGCCCAGCATGATCTGCACACCCATAACAAGTGTAGCCACAAAAACACTTGATCTGAAGTATAGTCCCCTGTATAGGAGGAAGGGAAGGTTAGAAGTTTGGGCGCCACACAGCTCTAGGCCCCCTGTGATCACAGAAGCTGCTCACCTCCAGTTACGTCCCCATATCAAACTAAACTTAAAGTGAACCTCCGGACTAAAAATCTACTCAGCAGCACTGAAAAGGCTTGGTGTTTCTTTAACAGTTTCACAGCATCAGAACTTTGTTTCTCTTACCAAAGCATAATTTTTAGCTGCATTTTTAGCTAAGCTCCACCCGTCAAAGAAAAAAAGCCCGGACCTTTTTCCCCTGATGCTGTGCAGAGCATGATGGGATTTCCTATGTTATTCACGTTGCCTAGCAACTGGGAGATGTGCTCAGGACACAGGACAGTTGGAACTGTGTCTCATGCTCCCTGTCACCTCCTTTCAAACAAAAAGATGGCTGCCATCATGAAATCAAACATTTGCCTGTTCTTTTAAAACAGGGTGGGTAAGAGATTATATTACCTATCTATTTTAATTATCATTACTAATGTAACTTAATTACAGTATGTTTGTTTAGGCTGAAGTTCCTCTTCAATCCCCTCTCCAATCCCCTCTCCCCTCCCCCCAAAAAAAATTATTCACACCAAGAGCGCCTTTGAGCACTTTTAAAAAAACTTTTAAAGCACCCAGGACTCAAAAGCACTTGGTTAATGTAGTCCTATGAGGGAGTCCCCCTAGCATGTTTGTGATTTTGTTTGTGAAGTCACAAACCTGCTGCATGTAGCATCTTATGAAGCAATTCAGCTTCAATGAATGGACAAAACCACACATTCATTTAAAAAACACTTAAAATGAATTTGCTAAATTGTAATCACTGGCAGTTTTTTTTGTATGTGAACTAAGGGTAAGTCCCATTAAGCCTCCCAAGAAACACCTCTGCAGGCCCATCAATGTAGATGAAGAGAAAAGCGCAGATCAGTCAAGATCAGAGATGCCAGCCACCAAATATTGAATTTTGGCACAGGGCGTCGCATGATCGTCTCGGCACCAGTATATTTTCGGTTTGGCGCCGGGAGCTTCGCGGTGAGAATAGGCACTCTGCCTGTGGACTGGATAAGTATACAGAATAGCTGACAATTCTGTCTGTCTCACAACATTCCAATCTAACTCTTTCTAGGAACATCGGTTCACTAGTGTCTTTGATGTGTATTTATTTCATAGCCAACTTTTCTTGCAAACTGCCTTAAAATCCCACCATGTTGCCAGTGCCCAGTGAAAACAAGAATGCCCCTTTCATCCTGCACTGGAAAAATGAAAATCTAGCTAGATGTCACAGGAAATACATTAATTTTAAGTGCTCACTGTTTAAGTGCGTTGATTTTGGACCAGATTTTTTTTTACAAGCCATTCTCATACTCTATCCCAAATAATGCCAAACATTAACTGTCCACCCTAACCTGTGCCTAACACTAAATATTAACCCTTGAAACGTAAAATCCTAAATTGTCATTTATCACTCATTCTCCCAAACTTTCTAACACTAATCTAAGGGTAGCAAATAAACGTAAAGGACCATATCCCCTTAGCCATTTTCCGGACGGTTTTCTGGTGACTGGCGATTTTTTTGAGCGAAGAGCGATCGTTTCCACGACTTCTCAACTTGGGTGCAGGCACACGATTACGCAAACGACGTTTAGTGCCGTGTGGCGACAACGATCGCCATGGCGGATCGGATCTTTAACATCCAAAATTATTCCTGCGCAAAGTGCTGCGATCGCTTGACTTTTCGTTCGCACCCTTTGTGTGACATCGCATGACATTGCGTGTACCCGCTGGCTGGAAGATGGATGGGGGAACGCTCGTCGTCAGGGGGATGTCGCTGGATCCATCTTCCTCCGTTTAATGGTGGTCATTACTCTTCCCTAAACCATTTTATCAACCATTAAATAGTCTATTACAATCTTACCCTAACCTGGTAATGCTGCCTAACCCCAATTCTTCATGCAAGCTAACGTTTACATTAATGAGTAACTTTACTGAATGTAACTTAGTGATTAGATTGCTGATAAAATCCAATGTTCATGTTATAATTTATTTAGTCAACGATTGCTCATTTTAAAATCTTTCCTCTCCCCAATTTACATCCTTAAATTTATCATGGGTGGCAACATCTTTACTGCTGGCAAGGTCCATCACTGAGGAATATTTGTGTGCTCTGAAATGATCAGAAACAACACCGGGTCTCCCAGAATGCTCTGGGGCAAAAGGCTTCATAACCAGTGTCGGACTGGGAGGTGGAAAAGCTGAGGAAATCCACCTGCTGGCCAAGCAGCAGCAACCCTGTGTTATCACTCCCAATAGAAACCTGCAGCAAGTCTTCACTGTGAGCAGCAACACCTGTATACTGCTGCTGGGCCAGCAAGTGGATTTCCTCAGCTGTTCCACCTCCCAGTCCGACACTGTGCATAACTAAACACCCTAGGCTAAACATTACTGGGAGGGCAGGGTTCCATACTAATATAAAGCAATATATAGATATAGGAAGTTTTTCTGATGCTGAAAGCAGATAGTACATCCTACAGGGACGCAGGTGGGAATCAACTCAATCTGCCTCCCAATCTTCCCTACAGGAAGAAGGTGTGGCCCAGTGATGGGAGAGGCTTATGGAGGAGAGAACCTGCACAGAGGGGGGAAATGAAGACCTAGATGTAGTTAGTATAAAGGTTTTGTATTGGGGAATAGGGGGCCTTGTTAGGTGGGAAACTATTCATGGTGGATAGTGTACTGGTTAAGGGCTCTGTCTCTGACACAGGAGACCAGGGTTTGGATCTTCTTGTCCATTAAGCCAGCACCTATTCATCAAGGAGAACTTTGGCAAGTAACACTGTTACTGCCTATAGAGCGCACCCTAATGGCTGTTGCTCTGGCTCTTTTGAGACCGCCAAGGAAAAAGCGCAATATAAATGTTATTTGTCTTGTGTTGTTAAATAAGTACCTATGCTATTCTGTAATGTAATGTACTGTAATGGCTAATATATGACAGTAATGCCAGAACGACGTCTTGCCCAGCAAACAATAAATCAGGTTTCTACTGTGCCTCCTGTACAGGAAGCAATTGCGGGGCACTCGAGCTCTCGCTGCTCCCCAGAGGCCCTCACTGTTCCAGAGAAGCAGTTTATAAAGAGCTGCTCACCAAGTACAAAGGTGTCAAAATGACTGTTAATCAGCTTACAAGGGGCTTCCACTGCTGGAAAACAAAGCGGCCGCTCTTCCGAGCTGGCATATATGAATCAGCTCAGCGCTCCGCATGACTTCCCAATACCTGCTGAGCGGCACAAAGAGCCCGCTTCACAGGCCACAATGGAACAATTAGCCGAGAAAAATCAAGCAGAATATTCAACACGAGGCCAGCGCAGCTCCCAGAACCCGGAGGAGGCTCGCTGGCTGCAAACTTACGCATGGGGATGTGTGTGCTTCACTGCCCATAACAAACAAGAATGGAATCGCACTAAAATGAGTTAGCTTTGGATTGGTACTAATCGATGACATCCCACATTGCCATCGAAATGCTTTCCAATTTAAAGAGGAACTGTAACCAAGGACTGAATTTCATCCCAATCAGTAATTCCACGAGAAATCTTTACCTTTTCTCAAACTGATCATCAATGGAGTCTGTATGGCTGATATTGTTGTGAAACCCCTCCCACAGTGTGATGTCATTGCCATGGCCTTGATAGTTTCTTGTCAGTGAACCCCGTAGCTGAATTTACCCTTTATGCTGAATTCTCCTCTATGTTAATATAAGGAGCTTGTGCTGTGAATGTGACGCTTCACCCCTGTTGAATGTGGAGATGAGACTGAAAACTTGAAGGTCCGCCCATAGCGAAAATATCAGTTTTTGCTTTTGACTACTAAGAGGGGCTGAGAGCTAGAGCTGCTAGTCTAAGGGCTGAGAGCCACGGCCGTTTCCGATTCGGCCGAGGCTCCCGTTCTGCTGCGTAGCCACAGCCCGAATTGCTAAGCAGTGCCTAGATATCCCCCCTGGTGCCCATGCTCAGTAAAGTCTAACCTGTCCGCTGGTGCGACTCCTGGCCTCTTTCTGGTGTTCGGCGTCAATGCAAGCGCCTGTACCATGTGGCACCAGGTGTGAGTAATGATGTCATACATGCACCAGTGCCACATGTTAAAGCCACTCACGATGACAGCACCTGAGGAGACCAGAAGTAGCTGCGGAGGACAGGTGAGACTTTTACACTGTATGAGGGCACAGAGGGGACACTTAGGATTGGGGGGACACTGAGCAGGGGCCATTGGGTATGCCGGTTGTCACTAAATCAAACGCCATTACCACTGCGCAACCAAGGTTTTCCAGCATGACTGATCAATCCTTCCAACCGGTTTCTCCCAAAAATCAATTGAATGATTGAGCAGACAGCCATGTTGTAGCACCGGTTCTCTTCCAATTCATATAATTACCAAATCGGAAGGTCGATCGAGCCGCACTATCAAGTAATGTATGGGCAGCTTAACTGCTTCAGTTAACTGCTTCAGGTCAGGCGCTGAGCACGGATCATTAGACGGGTCTGTATACATAATCCCAGGAACTGGCCCAAATACAGAAAACACAAGAACACAGCAGCTAAGACTGATTATCGTGTAATTTCCGACATCAAAGGCATCGCTCCATTTCTTTTCATTCTCGCATAAAAAAAAAAAGGCAAATCCTATTGAATAAAAGGAAAAAGTAAATTACATATGTGGCTATTGTGTTGAAAGAAAGGGGTGAGGTGTCTGTCACCTGTAACACAGCAAATTCCCATTACCCACAGCCCTGCGCTCTACCCTTTCTGCCTTCAAAAGATCCGGCGCAGCTGAATTGTTGTTCCTACATGCACGGCTACGAGCCAGGCTTTAGAAGAACGATCCCCTCACCGAAAGGAGCTTTACCTGCAAATCCTCCCTTTCTGTGCCACACCTCAGCTACACGACGACAAAGAGAAGGGTACGCTCAGGACAAAGCCGCAGCTGCTCCATCACACGGACACTATCGAATGTAAATATTGTACGTTCTTCACTTGCGGCTGGTAATTTATTTTAAGTGTCAAGAGTTGAGTCATTTCGCTGTGTTTATTTTCAAACTCATTCATCTTGTTCTCCCCCCCCCCCCCCCACCATGTCAAGAGAAAGTGCTAACAACAGGTACATTGCACAATAAAGGGGGACATGAGAGAGTACTAAAGAGGTGTTGTACTTGTGTTTGCAGAGCAATTGCAGAAAAATATATACATGCTCTCAGTTATGTGCTGGACTCTGATGACCTTCAAAGTGTCACTTCCGTGATTTTTTGGGGGGATTTTAAGAGAAACCGTAACCAAGAATTGAACTTAATCCCAATCAGTAGCTGATACCCCCATTCCCATGAGAAATCTTTTCCTTTTCTCAAACGGATCATCAGGGGGCTCTGTATGGCTGATATTGTGGTGAAACCCCTCCCACAGTGTGATGTCACAACCATGGTCCTGAAAGTTTCCTGTCTGTGAACCTCATTGTATTGTGAGAAATAACAGCTGTTTACAGCTGGGCCCAACTGCCAAAAAAAGCAAGCAGCATCTCCTTCCACTGACATCGCCTGCCAGCAGTAAAAATGTCACCATGTGGTAAAATGTCAGACTGTAAATCTGGGAGAGGAAAGATTTTACAAAGGGAAAACACTGACGAAACCATTTATACATAATTAGTGTAAAAATGAAGCACTTTTTAAAATTACATTACTAGCTGGTGGCCCGGCATTGCCCGGGTAGGTTTTGGCTAGTGTTGGCTCCTCCCACTTTTCCTAACCCTAACACACAATTACTCAATTACTTAATGACCAAGTTTGTGAGCTTTGCAGTCTTTGGCATCAATAATTTGCATTGAAATAAAATAAATCCGATTGGCTGTTTGTGGCTCCACCCCTTTTCTGAATTTGAACCCCAATCACCAAATGGCCAACTGTACCAAGTACAGGTGATTAGTAGTGCAAGAGGCTTGTGCCATTAACAGTGCAAGAATGGCAGCAATTAAATATTCCCCTTGAAAATAGGTGGATTTTAATTGGCTTTTGTAGGCTCCACTCACGTTTCTGAATATTAATCCCAGTCACCCAGTGACCAACTGTGCAAAGTTTGAGAATCCTACCATTAACAGTGTAAGAATGGCTGCCGTTTACATTTTCCCGGTGAAATTTGTATTTTTCTCCGCCCCCTAATGTCCCGACATTGCTCGGTATGCATTTGGCTGATGTTAGCTCCGCCCACCTTTTCTAACCCTAACACACAATTACTCAATGACCAAGTTTGTGAGCTTTGTGGTCTTTGGCATCAATAATTTGCACTGAAATGAAACAAATCTGATTGGCTGTTTGTGGCTTTACCCTCTTTCTCAATTCGAACCCTAGTCACCCAATGATCAACTGTACCAGATTTGAGGCTTGTGCCATTAACAGCGCAAGAATGGCAGCAATGTAAATATTCCCCTTGAAAATCAATAGGTGAATTTTGATTGGCTTTTATAGGCTCCACCCACTTTTCTGATTATTATTCCTAGTCACCCAGCGACCAACTGTGCAAAGTTTGAGAACCCTACCATTAACAGTGTAAGAATTGCTGCAGTTTGCATTTTCCCAGTGAAATTTGTATTTGTCTCTGCCCCCTTTTTGGTTATGGGAATAAAAAGTATCCTATACTTTATTCCAGGTAATGTACTATGTGTGTGCCAAATTTCATTCAAATCCGTTCCGCCATTTTTTGCGTGATCGAGTAACAAACGTCCGAACTTTCCCATTTATAATATTAGTAGGATTTTCACTGGAGTTCCTCTTTAAAAACAAATTGTTACAATTCCCCTCTGGAGAGCTCTGGGTGGTTCTGTGCCTGTCGGCACTATCTCATAACTGCCTCTCGGAGGTGTAACTACTGGGTGTGCAGGTCCTCAGGGCTGCGAAATCGAAGTCGAGGAGTTGGAGCAATTTTGGCTACCTGGATTCGGATGTTTCCTAAACTTAGTAGTCAGAGTTCGGAGTCGGATGATTTTTGTACCAGCTCCACGGCCCTGGTAAGTATATTAGACTAAGGAGTCAGGGTTTCGGAGTCAGAGCAATTTTAGATACCTGGAGTTGGAGTCGGTGGTATCATAAACTGAGGAGTCAGAGTCGGATGATTTTTGACCCGACTCCACAGCCCCACAGGTCCTGTAGCTGCAGGGAGGCCCAGGACAGTGGAGGTCCCACCTATTTCCCCACCATCCCTCCAATACAGGAGCCCTTCTTTCATAGCAAGTATGGTTGTGGCCATCCTTGTTAGAGGTGAAGGGAGTCATGGTGGCCACAATGGCATGTTAGATGACCATAGTGGCCACTCTTCTAATATTTTCCCTGAAGATGGGCCCACAGGCCATGGGGGTCACCACAGGGAGAAAAAGATAAAAAGTTGGAAAAGGCCCCTGTGATTTGTAGTTATGACCAATAGTCTTTGGAAGTACTCGGAGACCCGAGCAGGGCTGTGGAGTCGGTACAAAAATCTTCCGACTACAACTCCGACTCCTCTGTTTATAAAACCATGACTCCAACTCCGGGTACCCAAAATGGCTCCAACTCCTTAGTCTAATACTTAACAGGGCTGTGGATTTTGTACAAAATCATCCGACTCCGACTCCTCAGTTTATGAAATCAACGACTCAGACTCCAACTCCAGGTGCCCAAAATTGCCCCGACTCCAACTCCGACTCCACAGCCCTGGACCAGAGTACCTCCAAAGCCTTCACAAGCATTCCTGAAGGCATATTCGACCAATAACTTCAAAAAGGGGACTGTGGAGAATCGAGGGCATGGAGAGAGTACCGGGAAGGCTCTACGGAATCCTAAATCTTCACTCTACTTAAATGCGTATCTACCTTTTTTTACTCAGTGTTGCTTTAAAGTGTACCTTGCCGCCCTCTTCCACCGCTCCCTTCTCTTCTTATCCCCCCGATAATCTGGCCAGTAGCGGGCAGCCATGCCCGCCCGGGAGTGTTCTGCGCAGAACGCTCCTGGCTGCGGGAGTGCAACAGCGGGTGTACACGTGGCTGAGTCGTACATGTGCAGAAGAGCGCAGCTGGCCAGATCACAGGGAGAGGGAGGGGGGATAACAAGAGAACAGAGCGGCTGGAGAGGGACCCCACACACTTCATGGGGCTGGAGGAAGCCCCAGGTGAGTATAAATACACTAATAATTCACGTCTCGGGTTTCCTTTAAAGAGACACTGAAGCGAAAAAAAATATATGATATAATGAATTGGTTGTGTACTATGAATAATTACTAGAAGATTAGCAGCAAAGAAAATATTCTCACACTTTTATTTTCAGGTATATAGTGTTTTTTCTTACATTGCATTATTCTATAATATGTGCAGATTACACAACACTCAGCATTCAAAATGAGTCTTTCAGAGCAGTCTGTGAACTAATGACCTCTCCTCTAGCAGAGGAAAAGTAAACAGTCCAGGAACAGTTGAGATAATAAAAGTCAGATAACAGCCCTCTCTACTAACTTAGTCGGAGAGCTTAATGGTTTGTTTGCATAGAGATAACAACTGGAGTTTCTCAACTCTTCCTGTACTGAAAACAATTAAACTGATGTATCTGATCTTAATGTTTTATTTCTTAGCTGTACTACACATACAAATCATAATATCATCATTTTTTTTTCGCTTCAGTGTCTCTTTAAGCAATAAAAAATGTAAACAAAATTGGCTGAAAACTTATTACAGACTACCTTTCTAGGGCTAATACTGTAATCATTACCAGGAATTGACAGTGTTATCAGGAAGAAGGCAAAAATTCTCACTACAGTAAAATGGCAAACTGGCAGTGATTATCACAGTGAAGGTAGCTTTCCGAGAGTCCACCAGGGTGCCGGGTGATGTGCTGTGAGGGCTGAAGGCGGCTCAGCCACACAGAATAGTGTGATCAATAAACAGCCTAAGAGTCGTCTCTCCCATTACTTCATTATCACATAAGTGGAAGCAACAAATGTATGGCGCAAGTGTGCTGAGATCTGAAGCCATGTGGAACCTCTGCCGGGCCCAGGCGGCCTCTGTGAAACCGATATACCGCTCTCAAATTAACAAACAGCCAAGCGTGAAATACAACCTCGCATCTGCAAGCGCTCTGTTCCCCAATGCTGTTTAATATGTGTCAGCCGCCAATTACTGATTTCATGTAATCAGTGACAATGGGGCTCTTTGCTGCCAATGCACACCTGGATGTGGATTAAACCCGTGGCCTGTATTAAACCGCTCTTGTTTTCTTTCCATTTTCTCACTTAAAGGGAAAAAACGAGTATGTATCTCGGCCGAGTCTATAGGCAACGTGCAGCTGGGCTCTGAGTAAATGGCCCGTGACGCCCTCTGAGAGGCTGAAGAAATACGAGGGAACGCAAGGCTCTACAAGCAAGAAGCTAAAGAAGGACTCCGGGGAAATGTACTGACTCAGATATCCCTGAATATGTGCTCACTGTTGGAAGTATCAACAGGATATTTACCTACACGGCAGTATAGTAAAACAACCACAAGATGCCACTGTCTATAAAATGTGAGGATATTGATCTCTATGGTATTGTTATTTCCTGTATTCACTCTGTGTTCCTCTGTGCTAATTAAGCTGCATTACCTGATGTTTTTTGTTACAGCTGATACAAATCCTGCAATAGATCTGCCGTGTCTCTTCATCCTGCTGTCATGGAAGCAGACATGGGGTTAACATTCTGTTTTTACAAACTAGCTGCTCTTCTGAGGCAGCCAGCTGAAAGATCAAATTACAGGTGTGATTAGTCACAGATGAGGGAGGGATTAGACTGACTAAACTCTCTAAATACATACAGGGTGGATTTCTCTAGGTTTCCCTTCTGACCTGTGCAAGAGTTTAGGCCAGCTAAAACAAGAGCAGCCAATAAGCCCCATGCCAACCTCTATGACCTCTGTACAGACTCTGCATTGCCCTCTGCTTAGTAGGCAGCAGAGTCCTGACAGTCTCTGACAAGCGCACTGAAAGACATCAGTGTTGGATCAATCATTCCTCCTAATAGCTGGCCAGTAGTAAGCAGTAATGCGGGAGGGAAATAGACTCATGTGCAGACAAGTGGACGATAAACATACAGATCCATTCATCTTCAAGGATCTAAAGTTGCTCTCATTAGCAGCCCTTCTGCCCCGCTTCACCTTATTTATATCTGTGATTTACGTTGTCTGGTGACACTTGTCACAGGAGCTCAAATCTGCACATTCCCCGCTGCTGTAAGTCAGGCTCTAAGGACATGGATATTAATACTGAGAAGCATTCACTCTGATTGGCAGGAGGCAGTGGAAGTAGTCGGACAGGAAGTGCAGCTTTTGCGCTCTAGTGCCTAAAAAGGTAGATGCCCGAGACAGGAAAACCACTGCATCCAGACAGAACAGGCATGAAATGTGCTCTGTGCATTAAAGTCTAATTTAAAAAAAATATCAGATACTTACCTAAGGAGAGGGACGGTTCTGGGTCCTATAGAGCCTTGCCATTCTCCCCAGTTAGCAGTCCAGGATCATTTGCTTTTGGACTCTCTTCCGGGTTGGTCTGGCTTCGGCAGTCTTTAGAAGCACTTGGGCTTCCAAAGACGGGACGATCCGTACTGTGCATGCGCGAGCGCCTTCTCTCGCGCACATCGCAGTACAGAGCCGCCTGTCTTCGGAAGCAAGACTACCGAAGTCTCCCGCGGCCGGAGATTTAAAAAGAAGCTGTCAGCCACACTATCTCAGAAAAAAACCCACAAATAAATACTTGCTCTACTTACATAACATATGTATTGCGCTGCCCAGGCTTTAATTTTATTGATTTTTCTACAGCCAAAAAAAAGAGAAAATCCTTCTTAGCATTTCCCATTTTAACTTTGGCTATTTTGAAGCCAATCCTGATGTCATTTCCTCCCTTACTCTCCTCTGCCTGGTTGTGTATGCATTGCCCGCCCTCCACTATAGAAAGTGCATTGTCTCAGCATGAGAAATGTTGACTAATCAGAGAGGAACAGAGGAATGGGAGGGAAAAACAGGAAGGAAAGGGGCTTCAGCCAATCAGGCTGCATTAGTTAAAGAGACTCTGAAGCGAGAATAAATCTCGCTTCAGAGCTCATAAATAGCAGGGGCACGTGTGCCCCTGCTAAAACGCCGCTATCCCGCGGCTAAACGGGGGTCCCTTCACCCCCCACCCACCCCCCGCAAAAGTGTGTCGTAGAATTTCCCTTCCTGGAGGCAGGGCTAACGGCTGCAGCCCTGCCTCCAGTCGCGTCTGTCAGCGGCGCATCGCCGCCTCTCCCCCGCCCCTCTCAGTGAAGGAAGACTGAGAGGGGCGGGGGAGAGGCGGAGATACGCGCTGACAGACGCGCGTGGGGCAGGGCTGCGGCGGTTAGCCCTGCCCCAACCAGGAAGCGCTCCCTGGGTGTATCGAGGGGGATTTGGGGGTGAAGGGACCCCCGTTAAGCCGCGCTATAGCGGCGTTTTAGCAGGGGCACACGTGCCCCTGCTATTTATGAGGTCTGAAGCGAGATTTATTCTCGCTTCAGACTCTCTTTAATTCTGAGGGGCAGTAGATAAGCAAAAAAGGACAACCCAGCATGCCCTGCAACTTCCTTTTTGTGTACCAAATTTTGTGTGTACCAAATAAGAGTCAGTTAAACTGGGGAATAATCATTTATCAACAAGAAAAGTAATAGTGATTTTAACTTTTGGATTGCCTGGTTAGCATCCCTATTAGTTGTTTACCAGATAAAAATAAAGAATTGATTTTTGATTTTATGCCCGACATTTACACTTTAAACCGTGAAGCCTGCGGGGGAACAAGGACACCGGGAGGAGAACGGAAAGGCTCTATAGGACCCAAAGCCTTCCCTCTCCTTAGGTATCTGATTTTTGTTTTTCAATTAGCCTCCAGATTCACTTTATGGCCATAGCTTAGTTTAGCAAACAACATTTAGAAGTCTAATGCTACATACATATATACTCGCAATTTATTTGTTGTCTGGTAAGGTCACTTACCCTGACCTTTAACCTTAGCAAACTATGGGCTGGTTCAGACGGATGTCTGAGTGGCGTCGCGTTTGGGGGCGTTGCGGCGGCTGCACGGTCAGGCTTTCAGTAGCATTCACGTCGCGTTCCGATGTGGTCACGTTTTTTCTTCCCCTAGGGGGACATTAGCCACGGTTGGCCTCCCCCTGGAAGCTACATGCCGCTTCCAGGGGCAGTTCGAACGCTAGCGAAAATCGGGACCCGAACGCCGTGTTCGTGTAAACGCGCGCAAAAGCTCGGTGTAAATGCTCCCATTCACTTGAATGGGAGCGTTTACAGCGACGTTCCGAACGCTTGCGGTAAACGTTTCGCGAGCGTCCGTCTGAACCAGCCCTAAGGATGATCCCTAACACTAACTGAAAGCCTTCCCTTCTGTAGAGTAGCTGTCAGAATCCGCTCTGCTGGCCTTGATTCCTTGGACTGTGTTGTTTCCTATGCAGCTTGCATAGTTCAGTCTAAGGAAAAGAGGCCTTTCTGTCAGTTTGCAAGGCTGACTGATTTGCATCCACTTGTCATGCAAATTGCTTGTCTGCTTCCTTTGAAGGTTTCTAGTATAAATGTCATTTCCTCCCAGAATTCCTTGCTCAACATAGTTTCTGATTAGGGAAACTTTCCTTGGAGCCTCAGCCTCTTTTGTATCTTGTTGCGAATATTCTAGTGTAGTTATTATTGGGGAGTGCATTTTGCATTTCCTATAGTGCAGTCAGGTTCTGTTCTATTTGTACTGTTTATTCCTGTTCTGTCTTGTCCTTGCGATTGTACTGTCACCTGCGGTGGCTGACAGTGAATCGTTTGGTCTCGCTCCTAGATTGCATTCGCCCTGGCGGTACAGGCGGTGGATCTCCCTTGTCTGATTCTTGGAGTAGAACCTTAGCTGCGGTTGCTACTGGTCACTCCTTCTGTCTGTCTTGTCTAGCACGAACGCTTGCTGTTGTCTGGGGTTAGGTAACCGATCAGCAAGCGTTCGCGTTATTTGTCTGTCGTCATTTTCTGTGTTCATCTGTTAGTCAGGGTTGGTACGTTTTGCCACTGTTGCGCTTAACGTGTGGTGGCCGTACCGTTAACGCGCTTGTCTCTGTTGCGCATATCGTGCGGGGTCCGCGTTTAGCTAGTTCTTTTGTTATTTTCCTTGGCGTTCAGATTGTGGTTATTTGCTGCGTCTTCCTTACTCAGTTCACGCTCTGTCTTTGCTCAGTCTTGTGTTGCTGATAGCCATCGCCTCTCTTGCGATTAGCTTTCTTACTCTGGCCTGTTCTGATGTGATATGTCTACCGTCGCTGGGTGGCGACTAGATTGGTGGAC
This sequence comes from Hyperolius riggenbachi, assembly GCF_040937935.1. NCBI lineage: Eukaryota > Metazoa > Chordata > Amphibia > Anura > Hyperoliidae > Hyperolius > Hyperolius riggenbachi. Next base: position 78,275,798 of record NC_090646.1, on the reverse strand, counting down.
ATTCACATAGTCTGTCTCTGTTCTTGCTTTCTTCTGAGTTGTTATTTTATATTGCTCAGTGTTGCTCAGTCGTGCAATGTCGGTCTAGCATCTGTTGCTGTGCAGAGGACTTGTTCCTCTGTACTCCACAGCTCCATCTGCTGGTTGGAATTCTCCTCTACAAATCTATACTGGGTGCTTTGCTTCTGTGACTGTGGCAATTTCCTTCTGCTTCAGCGCACATGGTGTTTTTGATTTCCCAGTTACAAGGGAGAGGGGGCTTGGATCCAAGTTGGGGGCCCCATGCTAATTTAGCTGAGGGTTCCTGTAGATTATTATGGCACTCCATTTAAAACTGATAATGTTTCAGTCAGAAACACTGTCACTGGTGCGCTCATCCGGACTGGAAGGCAGTGTGCTGACAGTTTACTGCTTACAATGATGGACATTGCAAGCTCTTAAAGCGGAATATAACCCTGCATTTCAACTTTGCTCTAAAACATTATTTACAGTATATTATATGCAACCAGCATTTTTTTTTTTACTAGACCAGCATTGGAAGGGTTACACAGTGCTTTAGAGTTCCTGGAGATTTCTGCAGACGCATCCGAAGCTAAAATAGATACATTTTGTTTACATAAATGTATCTAAGTGTTGAATGTGACTCATCTCTCTGACTGAGAAGGAGCTGGGAGGACAGCCAAATAGTGTGTAACATTTATCAATAGATACATATAACTAAATAGAATGTAACAATCTGAACTTCTGCATATCTCTCCACGGAACTTTAAACCTCTTTGTTTAACCCTTCCAATGCTGGTCTAGTAAAAGAAAAAAATGCTTTTTGCATATAATATTATTATTATTATTATTTAGTATTTATATAGCGCCGACATATTACGCATAATATGCTGTAAATAATATTTTAGAGCAAAGTTGAAATGCAGGGTTATATTCCGCTTTAAGGAAATGGCAAGGAGGGCTGCATTCGGCCCGCGGGCCTTGTGTTCGACTCCTAAACTCTACAAGATCCAGAGACTTCCCTCTACTGAGGTAAGTATCTAACATCTGCCTCCATTGAAGTCCTAGGTTTTCTTTAATGGGCTACAGCTATTCCACTGATTATACAACAAAATGTGTGTGTGTTTGGCTGATGCTCTTCTTTAATTAAGCCCCCACTAAGCCCGAATGACCGTTGCCCAGTCTATAAATCTAAGTCCAGTGTGGAAGGACAGCGGTGTGTGCGGAGTGCCAGTTATAACAGTCAGCTAATCCATAAGTCACTTCCCCCGTACTCCGCTTCTGGGAAGAGCCACCCTGCGCACTCAAAGTGCTTGGCACCCTTTTCTGGAAAATGATGAGTATCACATTCATGCGCTTTCAGGGAAAAGTTTCAAACATGTAAATGAGCCTAGCACAAAATTTGGAGGATGTGTTAGGAAAGGTTTAAATTATTATTATTAACAGACTTTTTACGAGGCTGAAAACAGAGCTCTTGGAAAATTGGCCAATTTGGTGTGCGCAAATTATGATGCAAACCTCAGGGCTAACAAACAGCCCTCTGTGAGGAAAGCACGCCCCGGGAAAACACTGAACTGGAAATTAAAGGGCACCTGTCTACATATGACGTGAAGCTGCTATACAGAACATAATGAACTGCAGAAGTTCTTGTTCTGAATTAAATTAGGCTGTACTTATGTAGGTATGCTTCAGACCACTAGTGTGGCTGGATGGTGTAATGGTTTTGCCTCTGACACAGGATACCTGGGTTCGAATCTCGGCTCTGCCTGTTCAGTAAACCAGCACCTATTCAGTAGGAGACCTTTGGCATGTCTCCCTAACACTGCTACTGCCTATAGAGCGCACCCTAGTGGCTGCTGCCCTGGCACTTTGAGTCCGCCAGGAGAAAAGCGTGATATGTTATTTGTCTTCTTGTCTGAAGGGATCATGATTTTAAAGGAACTCTATCGATGAACATGTTTTTTCAATTGAGATAGGAAATGTTTGGGAAGTGCTTGAATCCTTGTTTACTGTTATCTAATTCCTTTCACACTTTTCTGAGGGCAGTCTGCTCTAATCTAACCAGAGTGAGCCATGAGGGGAAATTCCCTCACAGTGCATCTGTTAATCCTGTGTGTGCAGAGAGCCCAGTCAGAGACAGGCAGAGCTTTCTCTAACAGAGAGCAGAAGAAATGTATTTTATGTGCAACATAAACATTTGTAATTGTGTGTGTGTGAAACCTGACACCCGACAGGCTTTTCATATAACTCTGCATCAATATTACATTGTTCTTAGC